>NC_071287.1:7159938-7305502 GCF_943735745.2 Anopheles bellator | reverse complement strand
TTTGCGGATAATAATGTTTCCAGATAGAGTTGAGATACGGACAGCGATAACCATGCAGTTGTGTTTTTGACTGTGAAAAACGTTCTTGTCACCAATTGCATTTTAACGAGGTTGTGGTACACGAGGTACACGAGTCGCTTATGGGGCAGGATCCATTCGGTTTAGAACCGTTTGCGAGTTACTGTTGTTCTTGAAAAAGGACAGCCGCGAAAAGGACGTTGATGCGATGAACTAAATTTATTACTAAACACGGCTGATTTCTCTGACCAAGATCTTGCCACTGCCAATGTAATGGTCTTGGTAAAGCAGTGACTGTCACAACCCAAGCGTCCGATACTTATCCCCGGAGCCGTGACCAGGTAAAACGTTCCGCACTAAACCATCCACTCCAGTCTAGTCTAGTCCCAAGGCCATAGTCGCGGCAAAAACATGGTTACGCCGAACGTGAACACAATCTCGGATAGTATTAAAAGAAATTTTCTTTATGTGAATCAATAAACGGTAATTTCGGAAAAAGAAAAGATTAAATTTCGTCTGTTCTTTAGTAGATTCATCTGCCGAACTCTTCAAAAGAGCTTTCAGGCAAGCTATGCGCAGGCAGACTGCAATGTGCGCATCCGTAGCGACCGCAGTTAGTTTTGCGACACTGCCAGCGCATGTACAGTGCAAGGAACATTTGTTGTGCACTAAACGCGAATCAATTTCAAGCCATTCACAGCCAAGACCAGACGGTCTGGTGTTTGAGCGTCTTAGCTAAGGCTGGCTGCTGGCTGCCCTTAGCAATGGTTGACACCGACACACACATACACAACGAACGAGGCGCATTTATTGTTCTTCTTCTTATCCGGGCCGCGTTGCTGCGCTGATGCTTTCTGTAACGTTGTGTTTTGTGGGTGGAGTTTTCTTTATTAGCCCGAGACAGAGAAGAAGAAGAACAGACGCGACCTTCCGTGCCTCGTTTGGCAAACACTACACAGTGAGCGCAGAACCACTCGCGAAGTAAAACTACAAACACGCAAACGTACAATACAAACATATATACCTTTGTTAGTAGTGGTTGGTTACTGGTTGGTTCAACAAGGTTCTACTGTCAGCTAGAAATACGCAACACTAGAAACAGTCTAGCGCGTGAGAATTAGTGTCTACCGGGAAAACGGCGATGCCCTTTTCGATGTGATGATGAGCTTTTTGAATGAAGATTTCCTTATCGTTATGACTTTGTTTCGTCGCCCAGTGTTGCTGAGGGCCGTATATGCCGATCGATGATGATGAGGATGATGAGGATGATGAGCTGATGATGATGAGAAGATGTGCGCTCTGAAGGGTGTGTGCTCCCCCGTCCCCCTCCGCTCTCTGCTTGTCAACGCCCTTGCCCTTGTGTTTATCCCCTTCCCCATCGCGAACCCTCATTCCCCTAGCGCGGCACGCTTCGATTCTGCTCTCCATCTTCTGTGCCCTCCAAAGGGACGGGGTTTACGACAGCGAAACGCGAAGTGCACGAATTGGTGGTGGTGGTGAGCGCGGGACACGCTCGCTAAGCGCGGTGCGCCCAAATGTGTGCCGCTGGGTCACTCACCATCGTCATCGTTTGGCCGGAGGTGGCGTTTGGAGTGAACGTGTGGTGTTGTTGTTGGTAGAAGGCAGAGGCGGAGGTTACCGGCTCCCGGACGGCACCGAACGGTGGTGGTGGTGGTAAGGGTGGTAGTGTTCGTGGTGGTGATGATGGTGGTGGCGGCGGCGTCCCGGAAGGATGTGCCGCCGATACGTACGTTCCTCCTCCTTCTCCTGGGTGGGAGATAAAGTAGGACATTTGGCGTTGCTGCTGCTGCCGTTGCTGCTGCTGATAGTGGACCTGGTGGCCGAGTAGCTGGCTGGCGGCTGGCGGGAACGAGGGTGGTGGGGGAGGCGGCTGCGTCGGGCGCCCAGTGGCGCCGCCGCCCGTGTACGTGTAGATGGTGGTGTGCTGCGGCGTCGGGAGCTTCGTGTAGTGGACGGGCAGAATCTGCACCGGGGGGTAGATCTGCGCCGGCACGTGGTGGTGGTGGTGATGGTGGTGGTGATAGGAAGCGTCCAACGGTGGTGGTGACGCATCGATCTCAAAACCACCACCGGTGCTAATGCTGCCACCGCCGACGCCCGGCAATGTAGACGGTAGGTAATGGGCGAGGTCCGCCACCGGCATCGGGGAGATCGAGCCCGGTGGTGGAGGGGAAGCAAAAATGTACGCCGTCGTGGGCGGTGATGGTGACGAGGACGAGAGCACGGTTGGCTGCTGCTCGAACGCGTGGTACTGCGCCAGCAGCTTGTTCCGGACGTTGTTCTCCTCGAGCAGCACCTGCCGGTGGACGTTCTCCGGCACCAGCATGTTGCCGGGGGTGTTCTCGTGCACGAACTGTGCCTTCCGGTGGGTGGCCGGCGGCGGCGGCAACACCACCACCGCCTCAACCGGCTCGTAACTGTGAACGGGATGGTGGTGGTGGGTAATCGTGGATCCCCGCAATCCCGGATCCCGTCGAACCGGCCGGACCGTGTTCGTCTCCATGTCATGCTCGTACTCCACCAGCTCGCCGTGGCCGAACTCCTCCCGCAGCTTCCGGGCCGCCCGATTGCGGACGATGTCGGCGCGTCGCACCTCACCGACCTGAGCAGCGTCACCCCGGCTGGTCATCGGTTCCTCTTCCCGGTTCTCCTCGTCTTCATCCTCCTCATCGTCGTCCTCATCATCGTCCTCATCATCATCGTCCTCATCATCATCGTCCTCGTCATCATCATCATCGTCCTCATCCTCATCATCATCACCGCCGTGCTGCTCGTGGTGGCCACGGACCGGGGCCACGGACGGGTCGCCTGATCGTAGGATGCCCTTGAGCAACGGCTGATGAGGTGGCAACGGATGATGGGGGTCGTCCAGCGCCGTCGCCGCCGCCGTTGCCGTTTCATCCTCGTGCAAATCGAAACTCACCGACTTCCGCTGCACCGGTGGTGGAGGGAGTGACGTCACGGATTTGGTCGCCGGTTTCGCGCCAGTGGCACCGGCCGACGACGACGGTAGCTTCGTGGTGTTAGTGCTCTGCTGATTTGCGCTGGGTTGCGAGGACGAATTAGAAAGTGGTAACGGAGCGGCGGCACTGGGAGGATCATTCGCATGCGTCAACGACCGTCCGGCGGTGGTGCCACCACGGGCTGCCCGTTCAACCTACGAGGATGGTAGTTGTTGGTGGTGGTTGGTGGTGTGGTGTTGGCAGCAGAATTGAACACAAGCCAGAAACACAGAAACACACACAAGCACACAGAGCACACACGTACAGCCCCCCAAGTCCCATACACACACACGCACACCGGCGGTGGAGAGTGCAGTGGGAGTGCATCAAACAGAAAGCGTAGGATGCATAATAGAGGATAGATAGAGAAAAATGGGACAGGAAGAACAAGAAAGGGTTTCGAAGAGGGTGGGAAGAGATTGAAAGAGAGAGAGAAAGAAGAGAGAGAGAGAGAGAGAGAGAGAGAGAGAGAGAGAGAGAGAAAAAGGTGAGAGCAAGGTATGTGGGATAGAAAAAATGGGGCAGCATAAGCAGGGAAAAGACCCGGATCGCGCACGACGAGGTCACAGAGTGGGGTGAGGTTTAATGCAACGGCCATAAACGGGGTGGTTGATGGGTCGGTTGAGGAGATGTTCACGCACGAGGATGCATTGGAGGAAGAAAATGAAGAAAATCAACTATCAGAATTTACGAATCATAATGATAAACAAAGCAAGATGACAACACATAAAATGGCAGCTGAGAGCGACGTGCAGCGTGAAGAGTTGTTGCCCTGTTTACACTGTCCGATCCAATGATTTTCACTGCAAACCTACTAGCAAACTATCTGGCACTCCGTAGCGCGTCGCAGAAAGGAATTCTAATGGTACTCTACCCTAATAACCAAACTTGAGTGCGAATTAGTAATTTCGATGTTTCGGGCGATTCTCTCACAGCTCCACTCGGGTGAGTTTTCCGAGTGGGATCCTCAAGATCATTCACGGTTTGAGTGGGAATCGGGGGACGGTTCTGTAGGTCAGGTCTTCAGGACTCCCCTTCACACTGCACAGGCGTTAAACAATGAGCAACATTAATCACCACACAATCGAGCAGAGTAAGGAGGATACACATTGATGGCACATGTTAAGCTGGCCGTCGTCACGTTTAGTCGCAATTAGTTTAGAGTAAACAGTGAATCGGAAGTACAATGCTTATTCTGTATAGAACAGTTGTTTTACACATGTAAATCCACATGAAACATAGACGTTCCAGGCGGACACAGCAAACACACACGCAGGCATGGGCATGAAAATACAAAAAAAAACACATACATCAAGTTTGAAGTGTCACCACACAGACGAGTTTGTCCATTTTTATAATGGTTGAGAGAGAAAGAGGCTTTTGTAAATGCTTGTGGCCAAAACTGGTCCGTTCCCTCACTCGGACCAGGAAGGGGTTTTTGTTCAATGGCTTGATGATTGAAAATATGAAAACTATAAAAAAAATCTTCTATTTGGGATAGTGCCACCGTCGAGTGGTACTAGTCATTCTAAAGTAACATGACCGGCACACCGGAGCTTGGCGAGGCGTATACGCAGCACGGTAGGGTCGTCGGGATAGGACATACAATTCGCTGTGGGCTGCTCTATTGTAACTCACCAAATAATTAAACTTAAATCAGACGTATAACCCCATTCACCGGCTACGGTCACCTATGATGTTTTCTGTTTTCTTTAAAACTTAAATTAAATTTGAAAGTCGTTGACTCATGTGTGTAGAGGCCATCAGAAGGGATTTTATAGGCACATACTCTCGGCAAGCGAAAGCCCAAACCCTTTAAATGAACAAACAAATACAAGCGTTGCGAAACATGGCCAAAGTACCGCACCGGCGCATTAACAAAACTAAGCCCAGCTCGAAGTAGATAAGTAAGAGGTGAGTGGTCAAGCAAAATACACTAATAGTAGTAATCAGTAAGAAACAGTAAAAATAAACACAATCAAAGTCAACTATTCCACCGATATGAGGTACAGAACTTAAGTCCCTACAGTGTCTGAGCACACACACGTATACAAGGCACAAGCAACAACTAAGCAACAAACCAAAGTAGAGAAACCGTACTTCGTTCCGTAAAACCCGCGTACGATGCCGGAGACTGGTAAGGGAGGTAAAAACTGGGTACCGAATAAGACAAAACATTGGGTTGCATGATTACACGTTGCGCAAGACAGAAAATAAAATGAATTTTCTAGAAAACGAGGGCCGAAGAAAAATTCCATACAATAAACTGAGTAGAAGCGAGCGGTAGTTACCAATTGACACATTTCCGGTCCCATCCCACGGGGGTTTAGTTTTCACGCGCTGCACCGCTAACCGACGGCGCCTCGCCTAGAGGGCGCTGAGCGCGGCCCCGTAAGACACTGCTGAAAAGTTTGATCGGAAGAGATCGGAATTTTGGCAGGGTGGTGGGGTCGTAAAAGGGGGCCGAGGGAGGGGAGTGTTGAGAGTTGCTATCTATTGTTTCGTGGAGAGCAGGGAGAGAACCAAAGTTGATTCACATACACACAAGTAGAAAAAGAAAAACAGGAAAATGCAGAGACAGGCGACACGGTGTGCTCCTTCCTGCTGCGAAGCCGCATGCGACGGCCGCCGAGAGTTCAGAGACACAGAAGGCATCTCGGAAGGCACACTGACCGAGGAGCTCGTTAGGGTAAGGGGAAAATAATGTGTAAACAGAAACCAAATCGTAACACAAAACCCAACCAAAAAATAACGAGCTTTCGAGGTGTGTTACACTCAGCTCACGAAGAAACAAAAAACAATTTCAGTAAGAGCGTTTGTAGAGATCTCGATTTTACTCCGATTTCACTCATTTGGCTACATCAGTTTTATTCAACGATTACGGAAAAAGATTTTTCTTCTGTTCTTTTTTTGTTGTTTTGTTTTGTTTCGCTTGTTTGTGTTTCACAAGTTTTGTTACGTTTCCAATATTGAAGATGTTGTGTTTTGGCATTTTTCTTTTCTTGTCTTTTGCGGTCTGCGACTGCGCTCTGAGCTCGACAGAGAATCCTCCTGCGTAAACAGGGCGTATATATATATTTTTTGATAAGGAAAATATACAGTCCTCGCAAGCCAGGGCCGTAATCGTACACGTAGGTAATACGCAACCGAATATGCAAAAAACGAGTACTGTACGACGCTGGGCTTTATGTTTTGGTATATGCATATATATAGATGTACAACAGTATATGTATACACTATATATTAATATTGTATATAATTCAATAATAACCTATCAGCTCGACCACTTTGCTATACGTTTTTGTGCGTTTTGAGTCATGAGTATAGGGACCTCTGGATGGATTGTGATCCGATTGAGGGGCCTTGAAAGGATAAGGAGCATTTCACGCTCACTGCAAACTCTGATTTCTTCTGTTCCACCCGATACTACTACTTGACGGGCTGTCGATGTAGCATCGAACACGTAGCGAATTGAAACCAACAGATTTGTTGCGTATTACCGTTTTTTTCTTCTTTATTTCGCATAAAACAGTAAATAAAGAGAGAGTAGAAGTAGAACAGAACAGAAAAGTTAAACAGGAGAGGCAAACAAATGGCTTAGTTGAAAGGCGAAAAGATGAAAGTAGTAACCGGATATGCTATTGGACAAAACGTTTGCCAATTATGTTGACTAGTCGTGATGTTCGAGGTTGATCGTGAAGAGGATCGCAATAAACTATTTAAAAAGTTGAACTTTTGTGCTGACGAAGTAAAAACAGGTTGGGAATCATATCACTACGTGAAGCCATCAGTAACAACTTAACAGAGCTTAATACTTAAAAATGCAGTGCTATTACTAAAAATAAACGCTACGCCACGAAATATTTATAGGCATCCATTACTTGACGACACAAATGCTACTAATTTCATCAGTCCTTTGAACAATTTACAAAAAGTGCATGATTGGTTGCAAACGTTTTGTCCAATGTTCTAAACGCTAGAAAGTTGAACGTAAGGCAAACAGATTTTCACGAAAACAACCATATTTCTACTATGTTCCCCACTGTTCCATAAATGTTCGCAGTCACAACATTAACAATACAGTAAACACACTGCACAAATAAAGAAGTCTTTCCCAATACGGTTGATGACAAGTTTGTAACGCACCAGTATCGGTATTATCCAGTGTCGGTTTCTAGAGTAATGTCTTTCAATAACCACAACTATCTGAAATGTTGGTGATAGTAGCGGGCAGTTTAATGATTTCTCCACGCATAACAACATTTATTGGAAAACATGCGTTTGTGCGTTTTACTAAAACGGTATGCTAAGCTTTGCTCACACCAAGAGATTCAAAACGGCGAGAAGAGAAGGCAGTTAGAACGGTGGAAAAAGCTTCAAGGAAAAGAACGAAGCATACCAGCGTGAAATATGGAGAAAATTTTGCTGCTTGGCTAAGTAAGTACATGTACACAATCGCCATTCCTTTCCTACCCTATTCGGTGTGTGTTCTCCTAACCACCCTTGCTTGCCATTCAAATTGATCCGTCAATAAGTAGAACACTACCCTCAGATGGGCCCCATTAACAACACACTTTGCGTTAAATGTTATGATATACCTTAGGTTATTTAATTATTATCTCCTCACTCACTTTTTGACCTCACTACACATTAATATAGGTATGCATGCAATCGTCATGCAATCATATGAAACCAATTTGCATAAACCGCTTCCATATGCATTACCTATTTTTTGTTGTAAAATTTTACCAAACAAACAAACAAAATCGCTGCATGTGTAAGTGTCTGCATGTGCAATCGTCTTATACATTATATATATATATAATGTTTATACATACACGCACACCAGGAAATAGTTACTCGCTATGGTGCAACACATGCAACATCGCTTACTTCGCTTATAGCATAGCAACTTTGAAGGCATTATTGCCATTCTGTGACAAGGAACCGTTTCTACAGGTATGGCGGAAACTTCTCGGAACCGGAAAGTTTGATTTGCTACAAATAATTGTTCCCAATTTACAGCATTTTCTGTCAGTGTTTTGTGTGTGCATGGGCTATAAATTCACGCAATCAAGGCGTTCGAAAGGATTCCGTTATCTGTGTCCTATATGGATGTATATGAATAGTTTTATTAAATCTTTCGTCAACCCACGAACATAAAAAACGTACAGAGCCAAAAAGCAAAAGGGTAACAATACAGCATTAATGAATAGTTCACCATTCGGGGTGCATGTGGCAGATTTTTTGTTCAACCCCACAATATAGTACACTGAGTGGCGTTTATAACATCTCGTGATTCACAATTGAACATAAAATAAAAATGTACCACACCATTGGCTAGTGTCACCATAAATGCACATATGCCTCGAAAAAAACACTGCTACTTTCATCATTCTAATCAATTACCATTCCATTGCCATTAAAAGCAAAGGAAATCAAATCAATTGAGCACAGACACTACCGAGACGAAGTTGAACTAGGAGTAGGCAAACAATATTAAGCGTTTCTTAGAAAACGCAACAAAAAAGCAAGTACCTCGCTCTGTACTTGATTGCTTGCTTATTGTGCGTTTGTTGTTTGATTAATGAAGACCATAGTAATGGTTTTGTTTCGTACATTTCTCCACTCAAACACGTACACAGACAGTAACAGACAAAACGCATCATCATTCAGCACATTTTTCACATCTCTCATATCACGGATAGCGCCGCGTGTATCCAGACTATAATTATTAATTGTCCGTGTGTCTTAATTTCCCTCCAATCGATAATAGTGCCAACAGAACCAGTGATGCACACGCTTGTGCGCAATTATATTGCAGAATGACCAGCAGTATCCTTTTACTTAAAGTATAACAGACATGCACATACACAAAGACTCACACACACGCGTGCGCACCCCTTCATTATCAATTCGTAGTGATTTGTCCGTTTAGTTTGTACATCTCTTTACTTTTGTAATGTTAGCCAGCAACAACATTGGTTCTGTTTTGTTATTTCACAGAAAAAAGTACAAAATCTCTAGCTAATCATCTTCTATTCACTTATATATATAAGCGAATCGCTTATATACATATATATATAGCAAACATTCAAAGGTAAATACTGTGTGTGTTTGTGTGGATTTGTGGATTTGTTTAGTTTGCTATCTTTGGGCGTTTCCAACTATCTATTAGTTAGTATAGTATTAGTTTCATTTATAAATGTCAATCAGTTTCACCGATGTCTACACTAAACGGATGGCAGGTTTTCGGTAGTAGTGGTTCATAATTGGTATTCTTAGGACTGTTACATAGTTCACGTCAATCTTCGAGCGTGATTCTGTTGTTCTCTGAGTACACTCTGCATTCCGAGTGCACAAACGACCCGGACAACGAGGAAGGTTTGCAAAGCCGTAGCAGCGTCGTTCAACATTCCGATGTTGCCACACACACACATTGCGCTTTGCCGATCACGCAAATTTGTGTCATAGTGATTACACTTAGCCTTAGCCAGTTTTTGGTTAAATCGTGTTCACTTCAAACCTTAACCTGCTGACAAGTTGGTCAGATATAATTGATTTTACTTGTTCTTTTGTTAGATGTCCTTGAAAATCCAGATAAAACTGTGACTTATCAACCCTAGCATTCTGCTTTGTGACTCTTGTGACTCAGCAAAAACTGGCAACGTAACGAATCATTTGTGTTCTTTTCGTAGCCTAATACGCCTCGTAAATGCCTACTTTGTGGTAAAAGATCTCATTTGATAAATTATAATTTCAGTCTTCATTAGTGTATGTTTAGAGCAAAATGAATTAATATTAAGGAAGAATTTTTGTCGATGTTTGTAACTGGTAATCGAATACAATAAGAATGAACACAAGTTGAAACAAAGAAATACCCCCATCGGCCCATTAAAAATGCCAAATATGTTCATATACAATCAAAGATAGCGAGAAAAAGAGAAAGAGAAATAGATAGAGAAGAAAGAGAGAAGAGAAAAGATATGAATCGTGATATTTGAGGGATATAGAAAACAAATATTTTTTTCTTTTCTTTTCTTGGTCTTGCATCTTTCTTTCCAAAATTTTTATCATTTGATTACTGGCGAAGCAGTATATAGTCATGTATGACAATTCTGGGCGCCTCTGTGCCGTTTTTGATAAGTGGCACGTAAGTTTATTCTAAAGAAATTGGACTGCATTTGCAATGGAATGCGAAACGCTTAGCAAAAGATATACTTTCTAAAGATCAATAAAAAAAAGTCCATTGCGCTCGGCAAATGAATTGTCGTAAACGAAACACGTTATTGCATAACCATTCGATGCTCTTACGAAACGGTAGCGGCTACAGCACAATTCGTTCAACGATGTGCTGCGAAACTTAAACAAATGCAAAATAAAACAAAAACTATCGTCGATCTAGCGCACAATGACATTGGTTAAAAGTCGGAATTTTTGGGAAAGATTTTGCCTCTTTTTCAATACCGATTTACGAATTCGTTCACAGACAGTGTTAAACACAATTAGCGTTAGAAGCAACCTCCGCCTGGACGCTTTTTGTACACATGTCAAATACCAAATAAATATTGCATTAATGATTGATAAATTCAGTAAATCACATTTTGCACCAGACAAACATAAAAGAAATATATAGACGCAGAGAAGCGAAAAAGATGTATGCACGTACACGATTTGTTTTGTAGATGAAGAATGCTGTTACAAGAAACAAACAATTAATGCGGTTACTTACCTGAGGTGCTTGCGTGTCGAGCGTATGCTTCGACATCACTATGGTAGTCGTTTTTTGCAGTGGTTCGGAACATGCGGTTTCAATTGGCGACGTCGGTGGTCCATTTTCGATCAGCCCTTGGCCGCCAAGCGCCAATGATTCTGCAGCACGCACAATGTCCAGCACCTAAAATCGCCAAAATATTAAATTAAGTTAAGCAGGCGGAAACGAAAGAGCACGCAAAATGTATCCAAAGCAACCTTCTCGGGAGTACTCTTTTCCTTCACTCCTACCGCCACCAGTTGCTGCTCGTTCGAAACATTGATCGGGGCCAAGGCTTTGGAATAAACTTCCTGGGGCTCGATAGGCGTTTCAACAGCGGTCGTTGATGTTTTCGAAAGAGCTTCTTCTTCGATCCTGTCCACACTCAGCTTCCGGGTCGAGTCCGCAGCAAGGATGACTGAATCTTCGCGATCGAGGCTGGAAACACTTTGGCTTAGCTCCGATCCCGTCTCCGAGGCACGTGAACCTTGAATAACCAGAAATTGGCCCCCTTTTTAAATCATGCCATAAAACAGCAGATAAAACCTATCTTACCGATGCGAGTACTGTCGCCGTTATTTCCTATGCCACTGCTCATTCCTCCCGCACTACCTGCGAGGTGAAGTAGGTCAGATTTTTCGTAGCCCTTGCAAACCACTAGCTGAAGTTGGTTGCCAGAGGCCCGCAACGCATCCACCGCCTCCTGATGTGTGGCGCCCAGTAGCGACAGACCGTTCACCTCGAGGATGCGCATTCCGACGTGCAAACGGGCATCGCGCTTCGCTGCACCATTGCTGTTAATCTTAGAAATGAAAACGCCTTCGTCCAGACTATCGGCAGGGTTACCCCGTTGTCCATTAAGCCCGCCCTTGATATGCATGCCGAGCCGTTCACCTTCCCGCTTGACGATGTGTATCTCCTGCGGAGACGTATAAAGAGAATATAGCGAAAAGTTCAGTCATAACAATATTAACAGTTGCAAAAATATGTCTACGACATCGATTACTAACAACTAATGCATTTCATAGAACTATTGATTAAAAAAATATTTGGGATAGATACAAATCCATCGAACATGCACAGGCCCATATCGTTAATTGATTGATCAAAGAAAGTATAATTTTTGTTTGAAAATTGTGCGGAGGAGTACAGCGACGATTGGAAAATATATTCTACTAGGTACGGGGAAAAGATCAACATTCTCAAACTAAGCCAACTAATTTCACACCAAACTTCATAGCGTCGGGATATTGCTCAACACCGGCAGCACTGCCCCTCGAGAAAATCCCGACTGAAGGACAACACGCTCAAAGGTTAAGTGTCTCAAACGTTACGTACCTCAGTGCTTAATGGAACTATTTTGAAACGCTGATACAATTCAATGGCGGTAGCAGTTGCAGAGGCGAAGGTATTTTTATATTTAAGTGTTTCATTTTGTTTCGTATTGCAAACGAGTTTTTAGGAAGTGATTCCGTAAGAAAAATAGAAAGAACAGGAACGAGAAACGAAGAGAAAAGCACACAATGTAAGTATATCCAAAAGGTGTCGTTGTTCAACAAGCTAGAGGAATAACGCTTTATGTGAATCAAATATTACGATAAGAAAGAATCATCTCAAGGCGCAATAACATTACGCAGAACTGCAGCTTGTGAAGATGTTGCTTGGCGTCGTAAGGAGCGTAAAGAGGACAAACAGCGGATATGAAGAGAAATATGCGCACGGCAGATAGTTATCCGGCGCTTGGATAGCCCTTACCTGGAATCCGGCCGGCAGAGGGTCGTGTTGGACTGTCAGCTTGATATCATCACAGGGTCGCAGGAGCTCCATTACTGCCTCTTGGTGCGTAGCCTGCGTTACATCGGTGCCGTTCACCTTCAGTATACGATCACCCATGCGCAGCTTTCCCGACAACGCCGCTATACCGCCGGCAACGATCTGCGAGAAAACAAAGATAACACAGAGTAACATAACAGCAGCAACGTGTTATGCTATCTTGATTTGCTTACATGTGAAATGAAGATTCCTGGCTCGTGGGCCCCAAACGGCGTACAGGAATGGTCAGTACCACCGATAATGCTAAAACCTAACGAACCTTGATCCTTTGGAAGAATCACCTCCTATGTTATACGAGTTACACGAGTTGAATACAGACGAAAGAAAGAAAAAGAGAAAAACAATCAACAAAACGAGAATGAATGTTTGATGCGATTCGTACATTATCGCATAAAAGAAGCCCTTGGAAATCGACGATGACAATTAAATCACAGAATAGAACGTAGAATTGGTTTGCCTTTTAATTCCTGTGTCTCGTTTGATCGCCAATGATTTGATGCAATTTGATGGTTTGATCTAGTAATGAGATGCAGCATGCCTGGCTTACAATTTAACGAGTGCCGTGGCCGTTATATTCAAGTGCGGTTTAATAGTACGACAGAATCATAAGCATATTTATTTTTGAATCAAACTTAAAACGATACACCAAACGTAATGTTAATATTAATAGCATGTTAATAGCTAATAGTGTGGAATTGAATTTAACGGTGCATAAATAGACAAGCTATTAGGTTAATTTTGATTTTACGATCAATTAGAAGCAACATTGAAATGAGCCATATGAATACATGATATGCAAGTCAACATTGCAGACTTATAAACTATTGGTTAAATAACGAGTGAATATTGATAACAAATCTGTAGACCCAAATTAGCCAATTGATACCATATAAATGCGTACAAGTGTGTAAAAAAATATTTATTCAAAAGAAGTAATAATTGACTAAATACGGCACAGACCGTTCCTTGGGAAAAAAATTATCGATTTTTTAATCAAATCACCACTTCATTCTTTGAATCATTCTAATCAACATTTTTCATTGCCTTAAATCTTCTCGGACGATAGAACGAATCTAGACAAATTTGAACGGTGAGAATCGACCCATCTGCATTTGGGCTGTAGTGAGCGCAAAAAAATAGACCAACCTAAATTCATTTTCATTTATATTCAGACGACAGCAGACAAACATTCAAACACCATTGTCATTGTCAACTTTCAACGAAACTATACATTTTATCGGACCAAAACGGGCATCCAAACGTCAGCACATCAAGCATAAAGGTTACAATGCATCCCGGACACATGCTGTAAACATAATCCACCAATCGAAGAAAGGCATTATTGGTGTGGGGAAGAGATAGGAAAAGGAGAGAGACGGAGGTTTACAGGGAAATAAAGCTATCGTAAGTGTGTTTTGGGGAGGGACTTCTTCGAGGTCCAACGAAAGGGTCCTTTCCCAGCTTCAATTTTACAAAAGTGCAACCGCAGATATGCAAGCAAACCGGCAGTCGATGGAAAACCATCAAACGATACAAGTTAAAGTGAAGAGTCCTATTCAGTTTGGCTGTGCGCTACAAAGTTTCACTATTAACCCTAAGGGACGATCCTAGTTTTTCTGTTTTGTTTTCTACGGACAGATTGTGTGAACTTGTGGCGCTAGAGGCGTAAATGTGTCTGTGCATGTGTGCATGTATACGTGCGTGTGTGTGTGTGTGTGTTTGTGTGTGTGTATGTGTGTGTATGTGTGTGCCTGCATGTGTGCGTGTGTGCTCGTGCAGATACGCGAAAGATAGAGTTTGCTATCGAGATAGAGTTGGTGTGTAATTGGTTTGTTGATGTTTGGGTTTCTTTACCTCACTGATTAGTGGCTCCAATAAGCGATTGTCGGTAACGCGCGTCATTACCGTCTCTGTGAATGTTGACTTGGTTATCGTTTCGGTAACGGTGCCGAGCTCGGTGGGTGCCGGCGGCAACATCGGCATGTCCGGGACGGCCTTCTGCACCGTCACCGTCACCGAAGGACCGTGCTCGGCCCGTTCCACATTCACCTGCCGCCCGCCGCTGATAAAGTGTGACGGTATCATGGCCTGAAAGTCTGCGCTGGTCATCGGCCGGGCTGCCACCTGCAGGATGTGCCGGACACAACCGGGATCGATCGCGCAGTGCGACGACGAAAAGGAACGAAGAGTGCGAGCGCGTCCCACCAACGGGCCAACAATTAAATGAAAACGAAAAAAAACGAATGTGTAAGTTAACCGAACTGACGGACTCGCCGGAGAGGTGGATTTGAAGATGGTGACGGATGGTTGGAAGCTGCATAACGGGGAAGCGTAATGGAGGTTGGCCGACGAAGATCGACCGAACAAACTCGACACGATGAAAAGGAGCAAGGAACGGCAAGGGTGTGTATCAAGCTAGCGGGTGACATGCATGCACTAGAGCCGATCTAATGCGCAAGGACATGCAAGGAAGTTGGAACTAGAAAGAGGAACCAAAGAGAACTTTATGAGTATCGGAGCGGTGTCGACGGTGAACCAGCGGGCAGACAGATCAATTACGAGGAGCTAATTGTGAATGTGTGTTAATGGATCCTCATGATGATGATTGATGATGAACGACTAATGCATGAAAATGACCGTGTGTGCATTCTTTGCACTTTGCAACACATTGAATACGTTTTACAACCGCCACAGCTAGCTTCACGGCGCGCTTACTTACACTGCCAACAGGGGGCTTGGGGAAAAACGGATAGGAAAACGCTGTTGGAACAGAACAAAAGGGGAACAGATAGAAACCAAAGAAAGCGTGCAGAAAAACAAAAACCATACAGAACAAAACTTGTAAAAACTTATGTACCCAAAGTCGTGCAAACAAACGGCCAACCAAATTGTTGTAAAAAAGGCATTAATTTTCGGTTAAGTTCGTAAGGAGCCGTGGAGCCCCATTGTTGGCGTGCCAGAGTACATACATACAACACTCAATTCGGGTTTAAAATTAACTTGATCGCCCCCCGATCAAACAGTTCGATATCGGTAGGTAAAACAGGGGTAAACAAGGTCGCTTTCGCCGAGGCGCACGGGGTCCTTCGAGCCGCCGCACTCAAGTACCACAAGTACTCCTTTACTGGAAGATAGCATCCTTCACCCTTACACCCACCAAAACACACACACACACACACACACACACACACACACTTACCTGCGAGTCATCGTGCGAGGCCTGCGCTACTACCCCGCCGCCGTTATTACCGACAGCCGCGCCCGGTTCCGATGCATCCGGCCCAGACTCGGGCTGCTTACTGCGCCCCACACCGTTACTATCGTGCTTGTGATTGTTATTTGCGCTTTGCGTTAATACTGTACGGGGTGCAGGTAATGGGGGCTGCTGTGGCTGTTGCGTTAGTGGCTGCTGGTCGATGGGTGGTGGGTGATCTTGCGATGCTGGTGTGTTGGTAGACGATGGCAACAAGTGCTGCTGCTGGTCCTTCTGTGGCAGTGTTTGTTGTGTGAGTATGTTGCATGATGGTGATACTGTACTGACATTGGTCCGACCACCGAGACCATCACGCTGGTGGTTGCCACCACCTTGTGCCATTACCTTGTGCTGCTGATCCGCCTTCTCTTCCGGGTGGTCGGCTTGAGTCCGTTTCGTTGGGTCAAGCGTCGTCGCTGCACCAGCGGCCTGGGTGTCCTGGACATCACCTAACGATCGCCGGTAGCCGGTGTATGTAGCTGTTTGGTGAGCCACGCACACACACACAACACGCAGCACACATTATCAGTGGGGAAAAGAGATGTTGTGGTGAAAACGCTAACGCAAAGGCGCAAAACCAAGTATGCAAATGCTTGCACCGGTTGGTACTACTCACCGGCGGTACGGTTTCCTCCGTACCCGATACGATCCGACGGACCGACGACGACGCCGCGTGGGCTGTGCAGCGGTTCCATAGGGCCCTTAACCTCCCGCTGCACCACCAAGCGCACGAAACGCTGGTGATCGGTCAGCAGCTGCACCGCGTAGTCGTGGTGAGCGTTGGTAATATCCACACCATTAATCTGCCGGGTAACCGGAAAGGAAGAAAGGAAAAGGTTGGTTAGCGATTGGCCGAAAATCGAAAACGGACACGCACGCGCACGTACCGCCAGCACCCGATCGTCCACCATTATCTTGCCGTCCTTGTGGGCGACACCGTTCTCGGTGAGCCGCGAAATGTAGATTCCCTCCGAGCCGTCCTTGAACGGTACGTGGCCCTTACCGCCGGCGATGCTGAACCCCAACCCCTGACCAACCTGGTCCCGGATCAGGGTGGTGTGCAGAATGATCTTCTGCGTGATCTCCTTCCCGTTCAGCAGCTCCGGGTCGGGCCCGTTCCCGTTCGGCAGCCCGACGGTGTTGGGCGATAGGGCACCGGTGTAGGTCACGGCAGCACCGGTGACACCGGTGCTACCGCCGCTGTTGCTGTCCATCACGGGCAACCCCACCAGAGTACCGGCGGCCGAACTGCCGAACGCTGGCATTGTCAACGTTGCGGCGGTGGCCGCGTCGGTGGGGATGCTAATTTGCGTTACCGGTCCACTCTCGTCGAACACCGGATGGCCGATGAGGCGTGTTACTTCGCGCGAGATGAACAGCACCAGCACCGAGCCGCACGCCTTCAGCACCTCGACCGCATCGTAATGGTCGGCGTCTTCGACGGAGATTCCATTCACCTTAAGTACCTGCGGGAGGTGGGCGAAAAGAAAAGTTAAACACACCACCGATTGTTGACCGAGCAAAACGGGCTGAGGCTGCTGGTGCAGCTGCTACGTACCTTATCGCCAACCTTCAGCCCGGCCAGATCGGCTGGCCCTTTTTCCGTGACGCGCGAGATAAAGATGCCTTCGTCGTCGCCCTTGAACGGTGTCGAACCGCGCCCACCGGCTATGCTCAGCCCCAGCCCGGCCGACGTACGCTCGATGTGGATCTCCAGGCGTTCCTCCTTCAGCGCTGTGTACGCGTCAAGAGTATCTGTGGGCAGGGAAACAAAAACCATGAAAAAAAGGGGAAAATTAAGCAAACCTCTGTGCCAAGAAGCTCACAAGTTCCCGCCAATTGTACCCCCTTGGACAGTAGATTGACCCTAGATGATTATAATCAAGACGAGTTCAAACTTTCGGTCATCTACTAGCCACACGTCACACGTACGTAAGCTCCCTGCATGAATTTGGTCTTGTTCTCGTCAATCTCCGAGAGTCACTGGACTACTCAGAACGATTTACTACGCAGCATCATACTTTGAAACATCTCCGGAGTATCTCCAGAGTAAATTGAGTATCCATTGGAGGCGCTCGGCCACCACTTTTCACCACTCCCTTACCATATACTTTGGTCCGACCGAACGGGGAAAGCGCGCGGCTGACGCCATCAGCCCCGCCGGCGCCCCATCCACCTCCTCGTCCTCCTGCGTCCGGTTGCACGGATGTGATAATCCGGATGCGCTTCCGATCCTCCTTCCTGCTGGCCTTCTTTTTGCCGTTCGCCAGGATACCTGTCAGCCCACCGTTGCTGGCGATGGACGACTGGTTCGAACGGACCGAGGAAGCAGCCGACGTGCGGTACGCCAGTGGACGACCACCACCGGCGGTGCCACGACGGAACGACCCGGACCGTTTAGCCGCGTCCTTCACTTTGAATTTCACCGAAAACATTTCGCTAGACTAACTTGAGGTTAGGCTGGCTACTAACGACCCAAGAACGCTTGCCAATCGGTGGCACCAGCACCAACCGGTGCTGAAAAATAAAATGGCCACCAAATCGAGAGTCCGAGAAGGTGGTCGTCCAAGTCTTGGCAACCACGGCACGGCGTGAACTAATTTTCACGCCTCCAACTACGACGCGCCAATGGTGCGTGCGTTGTTGTTGTATTCTCGGTGATGACTAAAAGGACGACTGACTAGTGACTACCGCCGCCCTCCTGGAGTAAACCTGGAGTGTGGTGTGTGGTGCGGATCACGGGCAATGCACACTACTGTTCACTGTTCACCCTGTTTTCCGTGGAGCTAGTGGTGCAATTTTACGAAAACACTCTGCCCTTCCAGAGGGTTGCTCTGCTCTGGGAACTCCGAAGACCCAGAGCCCAACAAAAACCCGAAGCGAAGAGACGCAGTAGCACACGTCACTCTGGAGCCAGCGCAATACTAGCCCACCAGAGCTTGTGATTCACGGATTCCTTTCTTGGGCCCCGCCGAGCGCGGAGCGCGCTGTCCTTGTCCCTCGACCATCCGGCGGCGGGAACACCGTGCCATGCTGGTGGTGGTGTTGCTGATGATAAAAAGCGTAGCTGTAGCTTTACGGAGCCGTTATCATCGTTATCAAACTCCCTGGCTTTTCTGCCACATGCTACCTATCCCCGGGGCAGGTGAATCGCGCATATCGCGGAGTGTGCAAACAAACCAAGCAACCTGCAACCAGCTAGCTATCAAGCAATGCTTTGATAGCTGTACACGCACCGCACCGCACAGCACAGCCCAGTGTGTGGTGGTGGGTACTTACGTCACCCTGACACAAATTGTCTACGCAACCCGCTACCAACCCGCCGGTCGCCTGTGTGAATGTGGAACACCACTGTGTGCTGCGCTGCTGCATACCATAACCTCCCCTTTCTCTCTGTCTCTCTCTCTCGCTCTCTCTCTGGGAACGATTGGGAACGCTACCGCCCATCGACCGTGGTCTTATCGAGAAAGAGTCACTCAAAAAAACACGTCACTTATCCTACAGCGGAACCGCCACCACGTGAAGCAATAAGCTGTGGAGAAGTTGTTGCGGCACCTCTGTTATTTTATCCTAAACGAACGAATGACGAATGATCTGGCGCACGGAATTATGCTCGGTGCGCGGTCAAGAACGTTAATTTGGGGGGTGGTGTAACAATTGAGCTTATGACATGACATATGTGCCCCCTCAATGCTAAGTGGCACCACCACCACCGTCGTTCCGGCCGGGATGTGGGTCTTGAATCGGGATTGAACCGAGGGCTCGTGTATTTCGTCACGCGCGCGCGTTGTGGCAGGGAAATGGGCCATAGGCCACACAAAGCATCGAATAGCAAACGATGTGTGGCACTGAAAACTCAGGTTATCAGCGGCACAACTAGACCACCCTATGTCAGATGGGCTAGTTTGATATGCCATCTATAGTTTGGTCTAGTACACAAGACATACAAAATCTGAGGCGCACACTGCGCTCCGAATACTCGAATCGGTGATAGGAACTGCTAGGCATCGCATAGAAGTTCCTGAAATCGGAACCATGTGATGGTAAATATGATGAACCATTGCAATCTCGATAAATGTGACATAAATGAATTATCATCAACCTTATCCGTTCTCAAGTTTGCTCAGAGGAGGGTTCAAACAGTGAATATCGCAGTGGAACCACCGGTCGGCAGCTGCCGATCTGTCCTATTGAGACTAATTAGGTGTGACTAACGCTCAGAAGCGTTATTAGGCGTGAAGTATTGTGAAGGACTGCCGGTTTTCGATTCAACAAATGTGACATAACTACAACAAAGCAAACCGAGCAAGACCGTCCATGACGCTTAGATTTAAGTGTATGTTATGTCGATAGAATTAAGTATAGATTTAATAAATACGGCGCCGTCCGTTCTTTGAGAGATAATAAAATACAACAAAGCTAAAGGTTTACGTTGTTGCAAAAGTTAGCTACTACTTTAAAACTGTCGTGTGGTTCTAACTCCTAACATTTTTGCAAGCTCTTTTTGCATCTGACATGCATCCCGATCGAGCAATGCTGCCAATTCTTCGTCATCATACTATTTTGACTGCCCTCTTGAGATCGTTCTTGGCCTTGCAATCCAAAATTATCACATTTAAACCGCGCAAACATCGCATCTGAAACGTTCTTTGCAACAAGAGCTTTGTTCACCACAAAAATCCAATAAAATAGGATAACTATCGGTAGCAATTTTCTTCGACAGCACTGGGCATTTTCGGAACAGAACTCGACATTTTCAGATGTTTAAAAAGGGTTCAACAAAAAAAAACCTTTCGCTGGATGCGTAATGACAGAAGCTGTCAAACATATATGCCTTCTATTGTAATACTGCATGAATTAATTCAAAAATCCTAATATAATACAATTCATTCAAACGAACGGAAGACTCAATCGTATTATCATCTCAAACAAGCGGCAACTCGCAACGGCAGCAATTAGAGGTACATGTAACCGGAAATTCTATACTACTTCCTGTGCAAAAGAGCTCTGTAGTTTCCTAAGCTATTAGATAGTTCCATGAGGCGCATTTATGCGACTTATCCGGCCAACCAACGGGAATGGTCTTTGCCTTCCAACTGAGACAATGTTAATCTCTGGTGCTAGACACTTTGAAAAGTCTAGTAAAGAGTCTTCTTAAATTATTAATTATAACCAATCCTCTTTCGGAGCGGTTTTCGCGCCTAGGGGCTTTTCGGGGCGTTACTGCGGTGTACGGTATTTTGATTTGACGGCGCATGGTACCAATCAAGGACAGGAAGAAGACACAGAGCTCATTTGCAACCGCGTGATACGCGCGGTGGTTCGTCTAAGGCAGTTGGCGACGATGGCAGAGGATGATGAAACTGATAATGCTCTGCGACAACTCAGGTCGCCGCCGCCCCATGATCACCACCCGCAAATCACCCCATCCATCCCCTAATCGATCGCCACCGCCATTGTGTTTTGATTTGACATAGCTTCGGGTTTCGTGTGGGTTTGTAGTTTACCCACCCCACCGCCGGTTTCAGCCGCAACACGTCAACTGACGTGTGTTCAGCTGCTCTCTTAGGTGTGGTCAAACAACAACCACCCCACTCCAGGGATGGCAGAGGGGTTGATGGCGGGGGGTGGATTGTAGCGGCGGCGTGCTAAGAGTGCAAATCAACTTCACTTGTTGCCTCACTGCGCACCGCGGACACAGGGAGCGAGCGAGCGAGCGAGCGAGAAAGAGAGCCCGAAAGTTTATTTAAACGTGCGACAGAGCTTCGCCTCGTCGACTTCCGACTAGTTTCTGCTACTGCTGCCGCCGCGCTCGTCAACCATAGCCCCCACGACGCACACTGTTGCACTGACAGCGCAGCACACCACTTGCTACTACTTGTCAAGTTATCAACCAAACAACCCCGCCGCGGTTACTACGAGCCCCAGCGCGGTGCAGGGAAAAAAGGGGATGTTTTGTCGAAATTGGCCGCAACCCTCGGTAGTGTGCCACAAACAACCCTGCACAAACACACCCACACACCCCGAGACGAGCAAACGAATCAAAGGTACATCACACATTCGCGTCCAACCTTATCAAAAAATAAATTTAAAAAAAAACAACGATGAACGCTCCGTGCCTTCGCCCTCCTGGTCCGGCACCACCACCTTTTTTAACCTTGGTAGAAAAACGGATTGGTACCCGCGTTTTGTAGTGCGCCACCCCTCCGGAGAATGCGACAGTTTACTTCACCCCGGTGTGTGTGTGTGTGTTTGTGATGCTCTTCACCAGCATAACAAGCAACCATGTCACACCATAGCAGGGTGGTGGTCGCTCAAGGGCGTGTTTCGCCTCAATCCTCACCAACAACATCATCGGTGCGCATTAAGTGACAACGAAAGAAGGCTGATAAAACAAACAATAATTCAAAAAGGAAAAAAAATGTTAAAGGTCCCACTACCGTAACGTATGACGCCAGCCCCCAGGAATCTGCATAAAAAAGCTAGCTACACGCGGTGATGATGACCTTCTCGGGCTGGAGCTGTATGCCGCCACAAGTATCATGCACGATGCGACGATCTAGCGCACATGTGTTTCGCGCCAGCAGCCCGCCCGCCCGCCGATGTCTCTTCTTCCCAATAACGCTCGTTAACCAAACAGAACCCCTAGCTCTCCGCCTCTCTCGCTCGGGGGTGTGATGGCGACGATGAAACCCGTTCCCCAGGGCCGGATGGCACACTCGATCGTCACGAGATGGTCCGTCCGAGGGCCGAGACATCGTGGTGCCCACTCACCTTCGACCGTGCTGCCGCCGGAGGTCGGCGTAAGATCATGGCCGGCGGTTGCCGCTGCCGCAACAGGCTGCTCGTCCAGCACCGGGGGCGACAGTTCCTTCAGCTTGAGCGAGTTAAACATTAGACTCGTGCTCTTATCGGCGCCGCTCTGGTGCACGCGTTTGTTCTTCAGATGATGCGGCGTGTCCCTGTGGTGATAGAGGGAAACGAATTATTAGACAAGACACGAGCCACCATCGTCTGAAAGCCTGCCGTACCTGCGATGTAACTTGGAGATCGGCTTCTTGGTGCAGTTCTCGTTATCGTTGTCGCCGTCGCCGCCATCACCACCGTACTGGTAGCCGTCGTCTCCGTCGTCGCCTTCGAGGCCACCGGTGGTCAGGGTAGCGCCGGTGGGTTCGCTTACATCGAAGCCGACGCGCCGCTCGAACCCATCGTCATCAGGGTCGGCCGTCGTCGTCGTCGTCGTCGCTGGGTGATAAACACCACCGCCACCACCACCGTCTGCATCCTGGCCGGCCGCCGGCTCGTTAGGCATCGCGCCCTGGATGTCTTCCATGGTGGCCGCCCCGTAGCTGGCCTTACTCAGCTGGCCCGGTAGTGACGGCCGCGATACGGACTCCTCCGACAGCGTGTCGAGGGCGCCACCGCCACCACCACCGCCGGTCGCATCATCGCCCTTACGCTCCTTCGCGAACAGCTTGTGCGCCTTCATCTTCAGCTCCTTCGGGTGGGGTGTGTTTTGGCGCACGAACGGTGTGTCCTTGTCGGTGCCGAAGTCCTCCGTGAACTTGACCGAGTGCGTGCGGGACGCTTCCCGCTCCTCCCAGTTCTCCGAGTCCGTGTCCTGCTCGCGCTGGCTCGGGTTCGCCGACGGGACGTAGCGCTGCTGGGGCAGCAGAAAGCAGGTCAGCACGTGCTCGTTCGTGGCCTCGTCCACGTCCGGCTGGAACGTCGGTACCGGTTGCGATTGGTTCTCGCTCAGCCAGACTGCCTTCAGCTGGAGGTTGACCAGCGAGTACGGTAGGTGCTGCAGTTGGTTCCCGGACACGTCCAGTACGTGCAGCTCGCTACAGTTCCCGAGCTCGGCCGGCAGCTTCGTCAGCTTGTTCTCCCGCAGGCTCAGCACGCCCAGCTTCCGACAGTTGCCGAGCTCCGCCGGGATCGCCATCAGTGCGTTCCGGTCGACGTTCAGATTGTTCAACAGCACCATGTTGCCGACCGTGGCCGGCAGCTCGTTCAAGAAGTTCTCGGTCAGGATCAGTTCCTGCATGCTCGCGCAGCAACCGACGTTATCGTTGAGCGTGTGCAGCCGGTTTTGGTCCAGCTTCAGGATCGACAGGCTCGTCAGCTGGGACACCCCGTTTGGGAGCGTCTCGAGCAGGTTCTGTGACAAGTGCAGATCGGTCAGACACTCCAGCCCACCGATCTCGACCGGTAGCTCCTCCAGCCGGTTCTCCGACACGTCCAGGCACGCCAGCCGTTTCAGCAGCCCGATCTCGGGCGGCAGTCGCTGCAGCTGGTTGTGGTCAAGCCACAGCTCCTGCAGCGACGGCAGGTACCCGAGGTGCGGCGGCAGCTCGTCGATCTCGTTGTCGCCCAGATCCAGCCGCTCCAGCTTCGTCAGCTGACTAATTGACTCCGGTAGGTTCTTCAGCAGGTTTTCGCGCAACTCCAGCGACACCAGCTTCGAAAGGCTGCGCGAGCGAGCGAGCGAGGGAGAGAGGGAGAGAGGGAGAAGTTTCTGTGTGTGAGTCAGGCATGTTCATGTCACACACTTAGCACCACTTACCAGCCAAAGTCCTGCGGCAGCGACGTCAGCGACATATCGTTCAGCCCGAGGACGGTGAGGTTCCGGAGCTGCGAGAAGCCGGCCGGCAGCCGGGGGATCGGGTTCGAGCTGAAGTCGGCGATCTGCAAACTCCGCAGGTGCCGGATGTCCTCGGGAATGTCTCCAATTTCTGGTGTGTGTGTGTGTGTGTGTGTAGGGAAACCGGGGTCAGTAAGCAATGAGGCGATCCTCCGGGCCCGTCCGGGTAAGAGAGTCGGTGCGCGAAACTTACCGTTACGAGACACATCGAGCTCGACGAGGTTGACAAAGTTTTGGATGTCGGAGGGAATCTTCAAGATGTCATTGTCGCTGAGGCCGAGCTTCCGCAACCGGTACAGCCGGAAGAAGCCCTGTGGAAAGAGAGAGAGAGGGGGAGAGACCAATTCAGTCAAATGGCGCACTTGGTTTCGGGAGATGGTCGCCGGAGGAATAGGGCCGGAATTTACGATGTTTTCGATGAAGTGCAACTTGAAAGACGTTAGCCCACGCGGACACACGCGGACCACCTGGTCCCTAGCGGTGGACAGGGGCGGTGGGCGGTGGAGGGATCTACAAAGAGTGTACCGCGGGTCGTCATCGGGCCAAAAATAAATCTTCTGCAACGAACGACACATCGACATATGTTGGGCACAATAAAATGAAGCCGCTGCCATTATTATTTCGGTTACTACGCCGCTCTCGCCTCTGTGCTCGACAACGAATTCGCAAGCCGCTCTTGACAACCCGGCCACGGCATGGCCCGGTGGTGCGCGCCAGGCCGGCTATCCTCCACGTGTCAGCCGTGGGAGCCGACATCAAACCCGCGGTTCCAGAGTGTTTTTCTTCGCCCCCACCCGCGGGGCGATACATGCCGCCGGTCAGCAGCCAGCGAGCCAGTCCGTGCTGTGTGCGCTATGTTTTTGCAGCTTTTGTGGCGGTTTTAAAATAAACCGAAGTGCTGCTGCCCCGCCCTGCCCAGACTCATGCCGCCTGACTTCTTCCAGAAGCCGTTTGTTTCGCGCGCGCACTCAACACGCAAAACATCAACATGACCCATTTCTGGTCCGGATCGGTGGCCGAATGATCGAGGCGAACTGCTGTTTCAGCCACCGACAAACCTGCTGGACAAACCGTTTCTGAAGCGGGCTGACTGTCTGATGGGGACCCCGTAATCGTAAAGTCTGAACGATCGCCAACGTAATGCCACCTGCGGCACGTTCACACCCCACAGCTTCAGAGCTCAGACCAGCGGTATTGCTTCGCCACCAGTGCAAACAGTGCTAGTGCTACTTGCTGGGCTTGCCTTTCGATATTTTTTTAAGCTTTAATTACAGAAATGCCCCGGTTCGATTTTAACGATTCCCTGCCCGATGCGCCGGTTTCTTCGACCATGGTCCATCAAGATAGTAGATCCGTAGACCGCCAAAGACAGTAGAGGATGGCGTCTGCGTTCGCAGACGAATGGGTCGACGGCTGGGTCAGAGTTCAGCATACCAGAGCGCCGACCTTTATTTTAATGTTCGATAAAATAACAACTCAATGCAAAACGTAGTACTGCCAAAGTGGGCTAAGAAAACTCGGGAGCCCTTATCGGACGCTGTTACGTATTGTAAGGTCTCCGAATCAACTTTGTTTCCATCGTTCTGATAGTTCCAGATAGTCGATAGAACGCCTCATCTATCAAAGTTCCATTTTTCAATACTTTCATTAGAAGTGAACCTCTGAAGTGAATGTGCTGCCGAATCGTTACACATGCAACGGAACAAATAGTAGTCCGAAAGCGCAGCAGTTATCTTTTTATCCCATTCTGATCGTTTCTGTTGGCCAAAGCTATCTTCGAACGCATTAAGTTTTAAAAGCTTACCACACCTTTCATATCCTTTCCACAGTGAATATTTCGCTTGCGGTTGCGATGGACCTGGTTCAACAGGTCCTGTTGTACCCAGGCCGTTTTTGCGGTTAGGATTCTCATAATAAATCCCCTTTTTCCTCGCCAATGACGATCCGGCACTAGAACGCCTCGCAACTCAATAAAACATTTTTCTAATCATTCCCACGGCACTCAGGCGTTTGGGAACTCGTTCAGTATGTGGTCAACTCCAAACATTTCTGCTCCTTTTTTTGGCTCGAATTTTCATCCAAAAATAAATCAGACCAATCACACGACGGGAAAGATGATTGATTCCCTCCAACTTGCCTGGATCAATTTTATCGCAAATATGTAACCAATTTGGACGGCTACATTCCTTGGCCGCCATTGGTTTGCGGTTGCATGTTGGGTGCAAATGCTGCACCCAACACTGTCCTGAGCCCATCATCCTATGCGAAGCGAACATCCGAGAGAACCAATAGGAGCGGCGGACGACACGGACGAAACGGAAACACGATACCGCGCGCGCGGCACGAAAACGAGAACGGAAATAAAATAAACCGCCCCGCGGTACGCAGGCAGACACGTGCGCGCAGCTGTATAAAGCACCCTGCCTCCTGTGCGGCGCGGCGCGTCTCCCCAGAAACGGGAAACGGAAACTGGGACAATGTCCACAGCTTCGTCTCCCGGAGGCCAGCCCAAGGCGGGTTGGGGAAGGGATTGGAGCAGGGTCTGTGGGTAGTGGCCTACTCTCCTCGCCTTGCCTTGCCGTTTCATCGTGTAGAGCTGTGGTGGGTGGCTCCGGGGAGTTGTTGATATGTTGAGAGCAGCTCACCAGTTTAATTGAACACTCCGACCTGGTGATGCGATGATGCCGCGATGATGGTTGGCGGGGTTGCTAGGCAGGGGGGGAGCTGGGGGCGGACGTTGTTGATTGCAAAATGAGCTTTTGTTTTGCCTGCAAATCGCAATCGCATTCCACGAACCGACCACCATTTCGCCGTACTCGCGCGGGCTCTCTCTGCCTCGCTGGCTGGCTGGTGGACAGCATCATGTTCTGAATTGGGGAACTTCACCAATCTACTGCGTCAGCACTTCCAGGCGCTTCCGGGGGCACACACACAGAGCGCACCATTGTTTCAGGGAAGTAATAGGAGCATAGAGCAATCGAGAATATTGATGCCTGGATGGGAGGAAAAGGGTTCGCGGATTCAGACCTCCAAGGCTACACCGTAAGTAAGCCCAGAGTTCCTGGGGACTGGGATATCAAGCTCTACTTAGCCCAGACTTCCTGACTGGGCACGGGTAAATCCACCGGGTAGACGGAGAGACGCTCACGTGACGGCAATCGGAGAGTGTTTTATTCTCAGTAGACGAAGTAGACTCAGTTTATTCTCAGATGAGAAGAGCAGGTTCACAGGAACGAGAATTGATCGTAGGAAGAACAAAGGCTACGTGAACTCGAGGAAAAATTCGCCGAGTTCGCTACGGACTCACGAGAGAATTTTACAACAACTTCATCCCTAAGGTCACCCCTGCTGCCGGCACAAGGTTGAAAATACTTTGGCCCAAATACAAGCCCCAATACGTTGACGAGGTAATGGGTAACTATCGTGGACCACTGTAAGTCTACCACTGATCAAACTTTCGCCACGCGACAGATTCTTGAGAGGATGACTCGGAACACTGGCCAAACTTAGGAGACTTGTTATAATGACCATTACCAACGTCAAGGGGATGGCTTGACCAGTCTACCTTTCAACATCGCACTGGAACGTACCATCCTAGACTCTGGAGTGGACACCCCTCATGGACTATCTACTTCAAAAGTCCAGCCCGATCCTGACCTATGCTGATGACATAGTCATTATAGATCGAAGATTCTTCGATGGAGCTGTAGGCTTACATGGGGATTGGGCAAGACCAAATTCATGGTGACATCACCATCAGCGCAGCTCTACCAACAAGTAGCACCCGTGGCCGATGGTGACATACTAATGCCGACAATCCCAAGTCGCCGTCAGCTTCACCTAGGTTAGTTACTAAACATGACATAACTGAGCAAATTTGCGTTAGGCTTAGGTTATACAGAACCTTTGTAATCCCAGTGTTTACAAATGCATCTGAAACATGGGCTCTGTCCAAACCCGGGACGAAATCCTCTTAGTCGCGTCCGAGTGCTTCAGCGTATACATCACCCAGAATGGCCAACGACCATTTTATTTTACAAGCCGATATAGAAATTGATATCTCATGAATTCAGCATTCAGCAACACAAATCGGAATTTTATTACACATAATTAATAATAATCTACTACACAGTGCTATAATACCGAGCAACACGAAGAAATTAGATGTGAAAAAGTGAACCCAAAACTACCAAACCAACATCAAACAAAACTAAATGTGTCGATGACTAATTGAAATGCCAGATGTGACAAATGCGGCTCCGCTACGCCGCACAAAACGAGAGGCGTGTATGTTAACGACCATCTGAAATTTCGTCGGAAACCCGAGTGATGCACTTGCACGTGGCGCCCACATCCGTCCTCAGATATTCCTCACCCAACCTGCCCACTGTTTGGCAATGGGGCCCCCGTCCTAGTATAGCATTCGGTTTCGGTATGAGCAATGTGCTTCAGTAAACCGTCAGGAAGGATCTTCCTACTTAAAATTATCGATAAACACCTCCATCTGGGGAACACCGTGGGTCAATTTTTCCCAGCATCCGAAGCCGAATCCGAACCCCAATAGCCGAACAGTAGCGAAATTAAATCTGAGTATGAGAATTATACACATTTGCAATTATCAGCTAGACCGGTCTTTCGGCTCGGAACTCTTGGATGTTGATGGTTATACGCTCGTGCCGTAAAATCGACACTATTAAATACCGTATACTATAATTGATTTTTCTTTTGAACCTAAACTTTCTTTTTGATCTTTTATTTTCCGTCTTCACAGACTCAACTACAAGGCTGTGGCTCAGGACACTCTGTCGCAATCTTTTGAACCTATCTGAGAAAACATCGAACATAGTTGTTTCTGCCCATTCACAACGCTCATCCCTCATCGGCCACTGGAACTGATTAATAAGAATACTAGGCTGTGTATACAGTTTTCCGGGTTGATGCCAGAGGAGGCTGCTACGATCGAATTGTTTTATATTATATTTGTACACTCTTCATAACGTAGGCTAAGTTTCACTTCAAACGGTCTCTTAATTAATTTTTTCCAAGCTATTTAGTATCGACGTGTCACAGTATTTTTTACAATGGAAAAAATCATGTAATCGTGCTAATGAATTTTTATTTTTGGAAGGTTTAAAAGCAAAGGAAAATTTTGAACGAATGTTGAAAGTGTATAAGGATTCTTCACCTTTAATTAGGTGCTTAAAAGGGGGGTTTCTGAGTTGAAACACGATCGTAGTAGCCTTCAAGACGATCCATGTCAAAAACGTCAAAAAACAGACACAACGCCTGACATCGTAAAAAAATACCAGATATCGTTTTGGAAAATCGTCGAACCACTTAAAGAGATTTAGTATTAGGCCATCTCATTGAGTAGTATAACCAATATTTTCACTGAAATTTTGGGTTCCTAAGAGCTGTTTACAAAATGGGTGCCGCATTCGCTAAAAATGCATTCGAATACAGCTTTCTTGACAACATTTAAAGCGTTTTCGGTAGGATAAAGTAGATTTTGCGCATCGAATCATCACTGGAGATGAAACTTGGGTCTATCACCAAGATCCTGATCAAAGCAAGAGGCTAAGGAGTGGTGTGAACCGTTTTCTTTGGTTCCTAAACGAGTTCGTCCACAAATTGCCTATAAAGATGGATGCCATCAGTTTTGTTTGATATGAATGAAATTTTGTTAGCCGATTATTTGCAAACTGGTAAAACAATAAATTTTGATTATTGAACATTCTCGACCTACTGAAAGTAAAAATTCGTGAAAAAAGACCCGGTTCAAAGAAGAAAAACATCCTCTTTCATCAGGGCAATGAAAGAGCATTTTGAAAATGGCAAAAATCCATTAATTAAAGTTCGAATTGTTGGAGTATCCACCCTATTCGCCAGATTTGGCCCCTAGCGACTTCTCTCTGTTTTCAGATCTAAAAAAAATCGTACGCGGAAAAGGGTTTTTCGTCAATTGATGACGTCATAACAGCTGTAAAAAATACTATGACACGTCGATATTGAATGGTTGGTAAAAAAAAATTAAGTGCCCGATTGAAATGTTACTTCACATACGTTCATATGAAGAGTGTACCAATATAGCAAAAAAAATTAAACTGGTAGCAGCGCCCTCTGGTATCGACCCGCGAAACTTTATACACAGCCTAGTACTTTAGCATTCCTCTGGTACACAATATCATGCATAATTGCACTGTTGAAAGGACTACACCAACGTATGCTCGTAGAGTTCCGGTATACCAGGTTCTTTCGTCCATTTTTTTCTCGTCAAGAACATACACAGGAATAGGTAAAATTGTTCGTTTGACTGTAGCGACACCACTTCGTGGAAAACCTTTTCTTGACACCCTCGCCTCGACATATGGACCCCGCATGTGGTCTTTCAATAAAGGGCGGACATTAATCGAAAATAAATAAAACAAGTTGTGTGACGGCCATCAACGGAATTCCGTTCTCGATCATAAAATTTATAAATAATTAATGCGGACTCACCACCGCCGGGCGGTCCTTTTGAACATAATAATGGCACAATATTGCACAACAGGTGTTGCAGACTATACAGGCCGCTACAAAAGCTGTTAAAATCGGAGCACCCTCATCTGAGAGGTCTTGTGTAGTGGGTTTGAACGTACACCTCTCCACGCACGGTGGAAATTAAGCACTTTTTACTACATTTGTCCCCCGGGGCAACAAAAGCGTTATGATTTTGCTATCGTTTCCCTTATCCTTATCGTACAAGTTACCGAAACTGAAATTTCAACACCCTAATCAACGCACATAGGCAGGTGGTAGTGTGGGGAAAAAAACCCTACAAGCATAACCATGCATTTTATCGATTTCTTTTTTCCAGCGAAACACGAATGTTAACCAACGGGGAATCGCTACATTCGGATTGCCCACAAATATTTCAAACCAAAAATCAGGTTTGAAAGTGCGGAGCTCTGGACCCAAAACGAAATATATACTGAACTACTACCGCAAGTGTGGCCCCTTCCATTGATCTGCACCGCCTGCCGCCGCCTCCTGCCCTATGTTTGTTTGTTTGTTTGTGCCAGATTTGTGCAAACATCATCATCATCATCGGTACGCAGCGGAGTGTAAACCAACAACAACGCGCGTTGTGCCCGCCTAAAAACGCTGCGCAGTGCGACGAGAGTGGTTTCGTCGTTGTGCGCCGTCTATTGGTACCGCGTTCTAGTGGTTTGTATGTCCTTGCTCTCTCCCCCGAACCAGACTCCTAAAATCAAGAAAGAAGGTACAGAAAGTTTCGGTCACGGACACGCGATTTGATTTGAAAATTCAAATTTTAAACCCAGGCTGACCGAAAAGAACAAAAAGGTTTTTTGTTATTGCAAATTTGTGTGCAGCGACCGTAAGCAGCCTACACACAGCACCACCACCACCACCACACCCACACAACCATGATGACGCGATTTTCCGCGCACACGGCCGTAACAAAGAAGTACTTTGAAGTACTTTGTTTTCCCGCCTTTCCCGCCCACTGCAACAAATGGTTCACGCCGTGTGCCCCGCAAAACCTCCTCCCTCCCCCCTCTGTGCGAGGTGCACATCTGCGTGCACACCCACGCACACAAAAATCCCTACATACACTTTGGGGGGGGAGGGACGCGTGGCGCAATTTTGGGGTGCAGGAGTTTTCTTTCATTTCAGTCACACGGTTCCTGGAGGGAGCGCAAAAGGGTTCAGGCGTGTGTTGGCCATCGCGAACGAAACCCACCGACGATGCTATGGGACGACGGTCCGGCGGCGGCGGTGCTTTTTCCTCCGGGCGCAACCTGGACAAGGGGGCACTCTATTAATAGAAACTTATTCATTTTTTTCCCCTGTGTTGCTTCTTATCGTTTTGGCCGCCGCGCTGTTGTGTAACATAAACCTCGCTCGCTATTATGGGGCCGGCCTGGACTCGTCCGTCCGTGGCCTCCTCCACTGGAGCACCACAAACGAGCACACAGCCTCCGAGCACAGCACAGCTCCCAGCGAGGAAAGGGTAACAAACAAAAAAGAGAAGCCACCACGCCGACGGGCGAAAAATAATTCACACAGATCCTCGTCCGAGCCGCTCAAATCCCCCCTTCCGGTAGCCCAATAGACCGAAAGGTCCGCATGGTCGCCACATTCTATCGTTCCCGGAACGTCACATAATCCTGGGGGTGGCGCGCTCGTTAAGAAAAATGGTTTCACAGCCCGGAAACGGTTTCCGGAAACCGAGCAGAGGCTGCAGGGAGGGATTCGTTCGCTTATCGCTACGATTCGCACCGAATAGTCTGTCTGAAGGGCCAAACCTGTGCTCTCCTCCGTAGCCGGCTACTTCCGGGAAGTGGAGCGTCCGGCGAGAGCGACACCCTTGCGACACGAGCGTCAGCGCAGCAATTGTTATGGACTTATAATTCGGATTCGCCGGGGGGTTTTTCATTCATATACCGGGGGCGTCTAATCAGTTAATGCGCGCCGGGGCAGCAGGCCCATACAGGGTCAATGTCAGGAGGTGGCTACAGGAAAATCCGCCTTGAACGCCCCGCCCGGAAACTGTGGTGCGCCGTGTGGAAAATTGGGCAACAAGTGGCGAGAGTCACGGGCGCGACTCAACAAGTTGCGCGCCCCATCGGCAAAACATCGGCATTCGCCAATGACGATGGCGCTATAACGATGACTCCGGAACGATGCAAGTCCGGCTCCGGGCTTGGACTGGGCGTGGTATGTAGTGTTCTTCGAATCTGCGAACGAATCTCGGAATAGCGATGAATGAAGCACCGACCACAATCGTTCATTCATGCCGGTTCCGCAATGCATGCAGAATACCGTACCCGTGAAGTAACTGCTTAATTCGTTCCACTTGCACTCCGTTCACTCTTCGCGGACGCAGTTGCATGGCGAAAGCTGTCAGCAATTCGTCATCCTCAGTGTCGAGTGAGCAGATGCAGTAGAAGAAAGGGAAACCATATCCGAGAAACACACTTTCATTTCGATCTGATGAAAATTCAATACTTATCGGTATTTTATAATCATTATTATCATCATAGAATGGACAGAGCTGTGTTCAGAAAAGTGTTTTATTGGTGCACAAACCGCTAATACAGGTGTATGATATTTGATGGGGATTACATACAGCCGCGCAACCGCATGCACACCGCACCGTTTGAACGGGTGCCTCTGTGCCATATTTATATGCCTAATTTGTTGCCAATGTAACACGTTATATTGATTTTTACAATGAGCAAAATATCGCACGGAAGGAAGGCATTTACATTTAAAAACAAACGTCAAACCCGATGCAACCAATGGCAGCCGTAAAAATGTGCAAAAAGGATCGTCGTCAAAGGGAATGATCGCCCATCGTGAAATGCGGACAGGCGTCGCGGAACGGTGGTGGATTCGATCCTCCGCTGGAGACTGTTCGAGAGAAGCCTTTGATTTACAACCTGCGCACGACGACGCACCACAGAACGGAACGGACAAAGGGGGGCGGCTTGCGTCCGTGACGGACAAGCGAAAACCTCATTCACCATTATTATGCGCAGAAAAAACGACCGACTCTCTCTCGCTCTCTCTGTCGCACCCCTCCCCCTAGAACCATCGTTCAGGTACACATAAACCAAAGCATGTCGTACCAGGGGCACTTGGACCTGGACACTAGTTAAAGACTTCTCGGCAAGAAAATGGGTAAAAGAAAAGACACATAAAAAGACAAAATACGCGAGAAAAAGAGAGGGGTAGAAAGAAGAAAATTGCCTTCTTCGGGGGGGCAGCATAACCAAGGTGCGTACAATGCTTTGGGGGTGGATGTAAGTGGGTTTGGACACTATCGACACATAAATTTCGGGTAGTTCCGCGCGCTTAAGAAAAAACCTAAAGCAAGTTACGATACACGCCCGTGAGAGAATTTCGAGCCATTTTTTTGTAGTTGTTGCTATTTGAATTTTGATTCGTTTTTCGTTTTTGTTTTTAATATTAGGTTGGCTAAAAAGAAATCCATTCTTTTCTCGGTAGATGGCTAGATGGTAGATCTCGTGAAGTATCGATCGTACAGTTTCAGTTACAGTTTAGGCTCGTTTTAAAGCTGATACTTTACACTTAAAAAAAATGCTTTCTATGTTTATGGTTTGTTCCATTCGTTTGTGAGTTACAGGGTGTTAACAATGAAGGTCAACTGAGAGAAAATTCGGTACATTTTACAGTTTTAAGATGATGAAAAAGGCCAAAATTCAAGCTAGGCCGCTCAAATTTTGCGTGATGTTTATGGCGCCGATAATCTAACAGCTAGCTAGGTGAAATTTTGGTTTCGTCAACCCGTTTCAGTTATTTATTGTGTTAAAGCCTAGGTAGACATGTCATCGAAAATGTCGATAAAATCACTGAAAAAATCAAAGTTGATCGGCATTTTAGTAATCAGAGCACAAGCCAAAGATTACCCATCAAACAGTTTTAAGCCTTTTGCGCAAAGCTGGACTTAGAAAGAAGCTCGATGTTTGGGCGCCACCCTATTTACACCAAAAAAACTTGATGGCTCCAATTTCCATCGGCGCAATTTTGGCCAAACGGAATAAAATCGTACCATTTCTTAAACGGAAGGGTACTCGGGAGAAGAAATGGAATACATACGACAATACTCTCTGAAAATGAACGTGGTCTAAGCGTGGTGAAGTAGTATAACCGGTGGCCAAACCAGGAATAACGGCTAGGAATGTTCTACTGGGTATATGGTGAGACTTGAAAGGAATCGTTTATTACGAGTTACTTTCGTGTGGCTAAACACTCAATTCAGATCTCTACTGTCAAGAATTGGATCGTTCAAAGCTAGCAATTGACCAGAAACCAGGACAACGAAATGTTACGCACGTCTTTAGTGACTAAGCGATTGACACCTTTCTCTTACATTACAAAATTTTGCGAGGGATTACAGCTGAGATCAAGAAAGCATTGTGAAAATGGATTGCTCGAGATTTTCGGCAATACCGACTAAACCTTCTACAAAAGAGCCATTTTTTGAAGGTATTTTCGAAAAGGCAACAAATTTTCCAAGAAAACGGTGCATATTTGACGCAAATCGGACCATTGAAAACCGGATAAATATAGTTTTGAATTTCACCCAAAAATAATGGATTTTTTTTAGCTAACCTAATATTTATATCCTTATGTTTCAATACCATGTTCGCAATAAAGGTGGTGTACCCCTACTAGACCATGAGCCCAGGTGTGCCGGTGCCCTACATTTATGGTTGAATATCTACGATTGAGTGCGTGTGATTGAACGAAAGTTCGCGACATATCTTCCGATTCCTCGCAAGTCGCAATCATCGCAAAGATTACAAAAGAGTTGAGGCGCTGTTCGGTAGTGAAGACAGCGCGCGCGCGCACGTAACTCAGTGACTCAGCCCTGCTGCATATTACAAGCTACAAAAAATCTGACGGAAAAGGAAAGTATGATCCTCTCTAAGGGAGGGTAACCACCTACCTTTGGCAGATCGCGGATATGGTTCGCGTCCAACAGCAGCTCCTCCAGACTGTTCGAGTAGCGGAAGATCTCCTCCGGCACGTTCGGCAACGACGAGTGCCGGTTGTCCACGTACTCGATCTGTCGGTTGCATCCCTTGAAGATGGGTATGTACTTGAACATCCTGGCGCGGAGGGGCCGGTCCCGGTGGACAGCCCGGCGCAGCACACCCGGCAAACCGTGGCCAGGAAGCGACGGCTCACCTGAGCCTGTGCCTGTGGCGCTGTTTCCGTCGGTGGTTCCGCCGCCCGGCGCCGGATTTGCGATGGCCGATGGCCAACACCCACGAACCCACCACCGGTGTAGTGCCGCCGTTTGGTGTTTTTTTTTCTTCTCTTGCTTGCGGGATCGACTAGAGATACACTACGCGCACGCAGAGCCTGCACTCCCGCACTCTAAATTCACTAAACCGCCACTATTCTAATATCGTAGCCCTACTAGATGGCAGCGACCACCTTTACCATCGTGTGTACGTTGTTGGCACGCAGTAGCTACATACGATTGAAAAAATCAAACGCCGGCGCCGCTAATACTTGAACGTCTGATCGGAGCCAACGCAAGATCCGCGACCGATTAGATACCTGAGAGAGAGAGACAGGGGGGGGGGGGGGGGACGCCGAAGGACAAAAATTCGCAGCAAGTTGTGTAAAAATCTGCAAAACAATTAAAATTGTCACAACAGGTCTTTAGGGGGGGAGTTGGTGGGTGTGTTGATGTTGGTTAGTTGATTGGTGATAGCCTTCCGATGCGCGGGGAAGTCCCGTCCCTAAGGACGACTTTTGCGAAGGTACGGGAGGTTAATGCAAAATTTTCCGTCTCAAAAACTCAGAGGACTGGAAACTATTCCGGGAAAAAAGCTCCGGGAGATCTGGGTGGAGCAGGGCAGAGTTACAGACCTACGGCGGCTAAGGAAGGTCGCAATTACCAAACCCCGCAGAGCAGAGAGTCTAAGCAAGAGGACGATCCGGAATGTCACTCCGAATTGTATCCGGTCGAAGGAACCTTGTGCCGTCTCCCTCTACCCTACCGTCTGCCCCCGGCCGACGCCATCGTATCGGTTGATTGAAGCTCTCCTGGAGGACCTCGGTCTCGGTTGATTGTCTCGGTTGGTTGGTTGAAGTTGTGCGTGCGATAAGTGTGTCTGGCTCAGTGTGTTTGCTTTACCGTTCGAAGGATGATCTCACAGCGTAAGGGCTTCCCCCAGACTACCAGGATTGATTGCTGCTGGGGCAATACAACACCAAACATCAACCACACCACAACCACAAGCGCTCGATCGGGCTCTATGGTAACGACCTCCGAAAGTGTGGAACAGGAGAGAGCATGAATCAACACACAGGGCGCACACAACCCACGCACAAGTCGTCACACCCGGCCGGATGGTTCGGATGAGTAATACCGTGTGTGGTGGTCAAGCCACGGCCGGCCGCCCCGTAACTGCCGTGGCCATTTTTCGCTTTCTGACGGCGGGCCCACTTCTGCACTTTGCGCGCACGCACGCCCACCACCGTGAGAGAGAGAAGGGGTGGGGGGCACATACACATAAGCACGACACGATCGCGGCGTTACCAGGGGCACCGCGCCGTGCGTGCGGCGTTGGCATTCCAGAATGGCCACAGAGAGGTCAGTGATTCCACGGGTGCGTGTCACAGGAGTGCGGCAAATCGGAGTCAACCCGAAAGGTTGGCCGATTGGGGCGCACACGAACCGGGCACTCGGCAGGCGGTGACAAGGCTCACAGCCAAATGTACCGTTGTTGGGGGGGCGCATCCGGTTCGATCCGGGTGTTACACCCTGTTCCCAACACGGTTGAAACACTGCCGGAACGAATGGGAGCGAGCGAGCGAGCGAGAGAGTGCGCGCGCGAGAGAGAGGGTGAAAAGGGTTAGAAAGCAGAAGGTGGCAGAGATAAAAGAATGAGACGATCACGCTCTAGCACACGGCGTCGCGCTGCAACCTCTCCAGCGCCCGCTGGTGGAATGCACACACCGTTGCCACGGCCTCAAAGGTGACGGCGGACAAGCCAGCCGCACACACCAGCACACACAGGAATCCAGTGGCATGAGCGTGGTGGTGGTGGTGGTTCGAGCTGATTGTCGCTCAATGGAGTCAAAGGCACACACCACCACCGCGAACTGGAGCGAGTAGCGCCGCGCTGATGCATCGCGCTGCACCGTAGAACGGTGGACCAAGCAAAAACGGCAACAACCAAAACCTTTTCTGCTACACGAATTTCGCCCCATCAATGGAGCCTCGCAAACCCCGGGGTGGTAGCCACAAAACGTGGGTACCACAGAAGGGCAAAGACACGGTCAATGGTAGAGAGAGAGCAACGCGAGAGAGAGAGCGAGAGAAGTGATTCGCCTGTTCACTCTAGCTGGCTGGCTGGCATCGCGGTCCACAATTAAGCCGTAACAATTGCCGTGACACTTGGGCCATTGTTTTTTTTTTGGCTTTTGTAGAATTGTTGCTTGGTAAATACAAACGCGCCCCCGTACACATACACCGACAGACGACGCGCGTTTGATGGGCTGCTGGTCGATTCTCGCACGCACTCGCTCTCGCACATTCCCCACGGCGAAGCGCTTCTCGCTCGCTCGCTCGGTGTCACTCGCACTCTGGTCGACCGCGCGTACCTGACTGACTGACTGCTGGTGAAAGAACCGTGTGGCCACCAAACTCGGCCACCGTGTGAATGGGCGCACCACGGATCTACGAGCAAGCGGAAATGCTACACAGCACCGTATACACAGGAACCAAGCGAACAAGCGAACAACTTCCCGCGGAGCGTTTCCCGGAGTCCCAACACTTCGGCTACCTGCCGCTTTTTATGCTGACGAGTCCGGCGATACTGTCCACTGTTCCCGACCGATGATAACCAAACCACTTCACACGACTTACGCCTTTCAGCGGAGACCGAAACTAAGTACACGGGGATACACACCATTGGCAACGCGAATATGTTTTATGTTGTACTAGGGGAGGGCGAATGTGGATTCGTTACGATTTTACCGGAGCCGATTTTACCCGAACGAGAAGGTACGATTTGGCACGACCGCGACGCTGCCTGCCACTCACGGAAGGCGCTGAGAATAAAATGGCAACTCTTTTCCTTCGCCACTGAGACGGCATTTCTCGCTCTCCGCGCGGAGCCAGTTCGGGTTGATGGTGCGTGTTGCTTCGCACCTTCGCAGGGCCGGCCACGCACGCACACTTGCCATCTCGGTCGCACCCCGAACTGCCGTTGGAAGTGCTCGAACACTTAGTTACCCACGATGATGGAAACTTATAGGATGTCGATTCGAGCAGCCCCGGAGTAGTTGAGTGTTTAACGGAGGCGTGGCGCTAGCATCAGCGAAGAGCTCAAAAAAGAGACTGCAGCACCATCTATCTGTCAGAATATTAAATGCAAAGTGTTAAATTAATTTGAATTTTGTTAAACTAATTTTAATTTAGTGTTAAATTACGTTTCATTCAAATTCAGTTCATTTCATAATTCATTCATGTTTATTCATTTATTCATTTTGTTTGCAAAATTTTGAAATAAAATTTTTCTTGGTCTTATTTTTATATTTTTCTAATTTATTAATTATCATAAATAATATTTATCAGAAACATCATGAACGTTACTTTATGTCAACGTTTCATAGAATACTTGTGAGTCTACTCTTCATCGAGACTTAAATCTACTTTGTAACATTATGCAACTATATCAGGAAAGTAAAGTAATGTTTTTCCGAAACTGATCATTCCGAGTCCACTTTTTGTATGATCGGTCATTTTGCCACAAGTTCTTTGGGTTTGGTTCACAAGATTCACGGTTTTGAAGGACTTCGACCTGATTCGCCAAGTGCCACTATTTATGTAGGTGTGTCCCGGACTTTACTAAAGTCGTATTTTCCTAGTAAAAATACGACGGGTTAAGTCTGCGCGGAGCAAACAAACATCTATTCGCATCCTACATCAAAGAATGTGATGCTCGGAGGAAATTCCCCACGATTGACCGTGCCTCGAAGAAGACCTATTCGACACTCTCCTGTGCTTATATTTTGGTGTTACCATATGTAACACCACATATTTTAAGGATCTATGGGAGACTGCGGCACGGTTGTTCGACACTTTCATCATCCAGCAACATAGTCTATAGTCTGCACCAGCACACACTAGCAAATACCAACTATCTAAAGCACATAGTGGAAGAAGTAAAGGAATACCGACCGCTACCTAAGCTATCTACAGCGCCGTATGAGAGAGCACTGTTGCAGGTGAAAAACAGCTCAGAGCCTAGCACCAGTGCTATACAAATGCTGGCTACGGTATTCCTTCGCAGTGAAGCCGTGGCCCATCATCCTTCAGCACAGCAGCAGTCTCCATTTGCAGCCCACATATTTACGAAATTTCGTTCTGAATTCGACAGCAACACCCTACCGGAGTACTTGCTGGAGACTGTGCTGTGTAAACTCAGCGTTATAACCTACTCCTGAAATGCTGACCTATGCCGTAAAGTGTGATAAAACCGTCCAAGAGCAAGCCCAACAATTCAACGTTCATTTCGAAAAAAACTCACAGCTGTGGCGGTGACACCCCAAGCCGCAAGTATAAACGTGAAATGTGTTATTTGGTTTGCGAACATACAAGCGAAAACCAGGGACCGGGAACGCTCGGATCGAAAAGTCAGAAAAACCAAAATAGTTTTGGACAAAAAACGAAAAGTAATACTTAAAAAAAATAATTGAAAGGTTGGATGTTTTTGACACCACAAACTTCACCTGATTTTCAAAATTCATCTCATTTGTTTGCTGCAACGACAGAATGGAATTAACGGGCAGCGTACAGTGCTACGAGTGGGGCAAGCTTGGTGAGCACTCGTTTGTGGCCAAACTGGCCAAAGCGAACGACGGGGATCTGGACGTGAAACCGGATCGTTCGTATGCCGAGCTGTGGATGGGCGACCACGTCAATGGGCCAGCCACGCTGAAGGGCGATGGTAGGACACTCGCCGCGGCGGTGCAATCGGATCCAGCCGGCACCATCGGTAGTGCCGCGGGGACCAGTTTGCCCTTTCTGCTGAAGGTGCTCAGCATCCGGAAAGCGCTCAGTGTCCAGGTGCATCCCAGTAAGGTATGCGTGACTGCGTGGGGTTATGCCAAGTCCTTCCTACTAACTTACTTTCATTCCCACCGCCAGCTCGAGGCCGAAAAGCTACACCAACAGTTCCCCGACATTTACAAGGACGCAAACCACAAGCCGGAGCTGGCGATTGCACTGACCGACTTCCACGCGTTGTGCGGCTTTCGAGCGTATGGCGAAATTTTGCAGCTCCTGGAGCAGTGGGAACCACTCCGTGTGCTGATCGGTACGCCGGCGATGGAGCGCCTTCGCGCCGAACCCAACCTGGAAGCCGTCCGGGTGGTTTACGAACGGCTGATGCGCAGCGAACCGGATGCCATTCGGGGTTGTATTGAGAGCATGGCTGAGTGCTTCCGGCTCGATGCTGAGATGGCGGACTTGCAACGATTGTTCCTGCGCCTGTACGACGACTTTGGCTGTGACGTCGGCGTGCTGTCGATTTTCTTTCTCAATGTCCTGCACCTGAAACCGGGCGAGGCGATCTACCTGCCAGCGAATGTACCGCACGCGTATCTGGAGGGCGACTGCGTGGAGTGTATGGCCTGCTCTGACAACGTAGTGCGTGCCGGGCTAACGCCGAAATTCAAGGACGTTGAGACCCTGCTGCGGCTCGTATCGTACGAGGGGGGTCCACCCGAAACCATGCTGTACCGCGCTCGGTTGCTGGACGAGCACCGTCTACCGTACACGCGTACGTTCGTGCCGCCCGTGCCGGATTTTGCCGTGTCGGAGATTAAGCTGCCCGCTGGTGCACGACAGTACACGCTGGACAACCCACCGACCGGCTCCATTCTGCTCGTGACCAACGGCCGAGCAACGCTACGATGCCCGGAAGGAACCGTGCTTGCGCTTCAGTTCGGCACCGTTCTATTTCTTCCCCACCGGGCCGGTCGAACCATAGCGTTGGAACTAGACGACGGCGATGAACCGTTCCTGGCGTTCCAGGCAATGGCGAACGGTTTCCTGGAAACGAACTAGCGACTAGGCGGTCAACAGGACTATTGCAATAGCTCAATACAATAACCCATTTGATCGAACAATTTATTATTTACATAAATATTACACAAAAAAAGAAACGGAAAGTAGAGGCCGTTGGATATTGTAACCAGAAAACGTAAACCAAAAAAACTAGGACATATAACATCTTGCGTACATCTCTTGACGAATCTCTTACATTAAAATGAAAAACAAAAAACCATCCAGCTGAATCGTGCGATGATCGTTGGTGATGGATCGTTCGGGATCGCGCGACGTGGCTCACCGAAAACACGGACGCGGATGCCCAGTGCCCCGGACCGGATCGGTGGCATTCCGTAGCGTCCCATGCCTCCTAGCGCGCGGTCACTGGCGCGTGCGTGTATTAAATGCGTTTCGGGAGCGTTTTCCATTCGTCTCAAGACGAACGATGGTTCGATGGTTCTACGGTGTGCTTTTAGTGTAATCGTACACTGCCGTACGATTGCGATGGTGTATAGTACAGTGAAACAGGAGGACGGACAGAGTCGTAAGATGTGGGGTGGGAGTGACGGGATGGCATTTGCTAGGTGGAGTGACGGGGAAGGTGGGGGGAGGTATTCTTCTTAAATGTGCTTAAATCTTAAACTGCAAGCTTGAATCGTAGCGGAAGCTGAACCGTCAGGCGACTTAATTGTTTCGTTGCTTTGCTGTTTTGCTTGGCTTGACTATTGATGGATGGGCGATACGCATAAGTATGAGGAGCGATGAAGAAGTGATACATGCAGTGAATCTCAGAGTACACATTAGGATTGGCAAAGTTTTGCGTTGGTGGCGATTTCGTTTCAGTGTTACTTCATCAGCACCGCTGCCCGCGTCGCTTATTTCTTAAATCCAATCGTTTCCGGTATGTCGTTCAAGAATTGCTGGAGAAGAGAGACGATAGGGCAGATGGTTAGTTGGTGAGGTGGCCTGACGGCGACAGACGCCCCTACTTACATACTGATGCGGCGAGTGGGTCTCGTGACCGTAGTCGGCCCATTTGGACAGATCGATCGACGGAAGAATTCCGCTCTTACATGGCACACGTGGGTTTCTGTGGGGGGAAAAAACACGGGACCCGGTAAAGGTGTGGTTTGTGGAGGTAGCGCAGCGGCAGTGTACGTACATTTCGTGATCGGGCAACACCATCGGGTAGATCTGGACCGTATCGATGAGGTCCGTGTTGTCGCAGATCAGCCGGGACAGCTTGGCCTTGCGGATTTCCTGGAGCTGCTCGGGCGTGAACGAGGACGGCTGGTTGGGCAGCTCGTACCAGAATCGGTCACCCCGCCGCACGTAGCTGAACTGCGTGGCGATGATGCAGGCGAAGGTCGGCCCCAGCATCGAGCCCGGAAGCGACCGTTCCGATACACCGCCTGACCAGAGATCGACGTCGGCCGGATATCTGCAGGCAGGCGGGGAGCGGATCAAACAGGTAAATAAAAGGGGCTACTAGGTGGCTACTGTTACTGTTTACTCACTCGAAGATACTTTCGTAGCGGCGCACGGTCTCGTTGGGCATCGAACCGAACAGCTCCTCGAAGTTGTCGGAGGTGGGCAGACCGCAGAACTTGCGGAACTCCATGTAGCCGGGAACGCCGAACTCGCGGCCTCGCTGCATGTTGAACGAGACGAGGTCCATGCCGAAGCGGGCGCCCTCCTTCTTGAACAGATGGTTGGTGACTTCCTGCGTGATCGAGTCGTCCATCGCTTGCGCCACCTGGTTCATCAGGCCCATCAGGTACTCGTCGTAGACACCGGCCCGGTACAGGTCGTACGGGCGGCGGATCAGATCGGACAGCCGCTTCGATGCGATGAACTTGTGCGCCTTCGACCAGCGCTCGACCGCGGTCGGTAGCAGCGAGTGGCCGAAGCGGAATGCGGCCGACGCGAACGAGTCGATGATCGCCGGGTTGACCGTCTCGTCGTACCCGTCCCAGTAGCCCTCCTTCAGCGTCAGCAGCCCGAACTTCTCCATCACCTCCTTGCCGAGCAGGATCGGCAGGAACTCGTTGTACGTGATGTGCTGGATGATGGCGATGTTGATGCGGCGCGCCTCCTGGAACAGCGTCTCGTCGTCCCAGTGCGGGTTCAGCTTGCCGAGCTCGGTCGCGATGCGATTGTGCTCGCGGGCCAGCAGCGTGTGCATGCAGGTCAACACCAGCTGCTCGTTGACGCGGATCTCGCCCGCCTCGAAGCAGAACATGCTCTTGTTCGGGCGCGTGCACCCCTCATCCGGCACGTCCAGCTTCAGCGGCAGCAGGTCCTTCAGCCCGTACTCGGCGAACACCGGGTTCATGCGCAGCAGCCCGTTGTACCCGGTGCGCAGCTTGCGCGTAAACTTCTCGTTCACCCCGTAGATCGTGTTGCCGTCGATGACGGACGTGAGCGTGTTGAACTGCTGGCGCGACCCCAGCCGGCAGCCAGGCCGCGGCGACGGGAACCCGCGCACGAAGTCGATACACTTGACGCCGAACAGCCGGTAGAAGTAGTCGTCGTCCGGCACGCGGATCTCATTGCAGTACGGGTGCTTCAGGTGCGGTGGCCGCTTGCAGCACTCCTCCGGGTCGTTCCGGTTGATCGGGTCGAGCGGCGTGGCGGTCAGCGTGAAGTCGTGGTCCATGAACTGGCCCCACGCGATCACGAACACGGTGCCGGCGTGGTCGTGGTACCCCTCGTCCGGGTGGATCGTGCGGGACACGACGCGCGACAGCGGCAGCTCGTGGCCGGCGACCGAGATGCGCGGCGCGTTGATGCCGTCCGCGTACAGTGGCCCGATCAGCCGCTGGAACGGCGTCATCGCGGCGCCCCACGTCGGGTGCTTCAGGTTGTTGCACAGCCCGTCCACGCGCCGGTACTTGCCCGGCCGGCACTCAACCCCGGACAGGAACGCGGGGCACACCTCCCGCACGAGCGTCTTCGACGTGTCGATCGACGGCAGACCCTTCTCGATCTCTTCGTACGATAGCCCGTAGCTGTGGGAGGGAGGTGCGAGTTCAGAGACATCAGATGCATGCCACCCTCTACTATCCACAATCAATCAATCAACCAACCAACCGCCCGGGACCACTTACGTCCGTGCCAGTTGGATCGAGATGTCCAGCAGCAGCTCGCCGACGGTCGCGATGTCCTCCGTCTTCCAGTCGCCTTTCGGCTGCGACACGCGGATCCGCTTCCGGGCGTCCACGTACGCCTGATTGATCGCATCGTACGTGATGCAGGTAGTCGCCTCGGCGGTATGCACCGGTTGCGCGCTGTGGACGAAGCAAACGAATCTCACCATCATGAGCCCTCATGAAGCCTCCCGAAAAGGGCCCCGAACTGTACTTACATTGCGCCGCGGAACAGGTTCAGGTTGTAGTCGAAGGCGGACGACTTGCCCGGCCCGTGCACGTACAGCGCACACTCGGTCGCGTGCTGGTCGAAGGCCAGGAACTGCCCTTCGCCACCGATCACTGCCACCGCGGACAGTGCCAGCGCCACCGCTAGTATCCTGCGGAAAAACAAACTCAGCGATACACATTCGACTCGCGCTCGATAGGTCCTGGTGTCCCGGGGGCTGCCCAGGGGACCTTGGATCTTGAGCGTGATTCCCGCCCGGACGACCTCTGCGATTCGGGGAAGAAATTCCACCAAACCGCGGACTTCAGCAAACCCCGCAGTGCGCGCGGAGATGGAGGTAGCCTCGCTCAAGTGGAGCACGGCAGTTCACCCAAAAAAGAAAAAAAACGGCTCTCGACAGCAGTTAACCCGCCGCCACCGATCTCTGCGCCAGGTGCGCCGTACGACCTACCACAAGGAATCACTTTCACTTTCAGCGCAGCGCGCGGATACCCGTTTGGCGTGCGGTGTGCCGTTCTCTCAGCGTTCGACGTCCTTTGTAGTCGCCTGCCATTCCCTTCCCGTGGCACGCACCAGCGCACACACAGCGCGGAGCACACTGTATGGCGCGGAATACCACTAGACGTTCAGCGAAGATTCGCGCAGATCGACGATCCGCGTTCATGGCATGTTCGCGTCTAGCAAGAAGAGTCCCAGAGAGAGGTGGGCACCCCCCACTTAGCGTTTCTGCACGGTGCGTACGGTCATTAGCGTGTTACACAATGCCACGTGTTCTTTGCAACACTACGGGGCATTCATCTTAAAACTTCCACTCACTCCGCGACATAATAATGCACAGCGGGCTCCTTCTCTTACTCTTTCTCTCTCTCTCTCCCTCTCTCGTTGCAGAAACAGGTCGGCGCACAGGCATTAGGGCACGAAAGTAAGCCTCACGTCCGCGGCGCGACACAACATTAGCATCCTGTGCCCGCACTCCGCGGCCGCACGTCGCCGCCGCCGTGGCCGCTAATAGATCTTCTTTAAGAGTGCAAGCGCGCGCGCGCACGCTCGAGCCGACACAGACACGTCGTCGTCGTCTTTGTCGAAGGGGTTTAACCTGAATAGCCAAGAGCCGGGTTGCATCAGCCCGGGTGGGCCAATTGACCGCTTTTCTTGATGTTGAGGTGCGCGGCAGGTGCGCCTCCGATGACAATATGCGCGCCAGCCCGTGCGCTAGATTCGCGATCGGACATCGATAACAACTCTGCGGCGCCAATCAATGATGGTGAAGTGCAATGAGACCAAGTGTTACCGCAAATATATCGTCATACGGGTGTTATGCGACCCCGCCGGAGCCACGAAAGCCACAAAGCTGCCACGGGAGGCCCCGTTGCAAGCTACCGATAGGAGCTACGCGGGCACTTCATCGCACCACCAGAGAGTGCGGGGCGCCTGCGTAGAGACCATGCTACCGCTGGACCACGGTGAAGCAAAACGCGTCTACAACACGTTCGGCGCCACCACTTTCTATCCAGAAGTGAAAACTGCGGCTCCGCGAAACGGGAAACCCGTGCGAGAAAATACCGGACGAAGACCCACCAGCACGGCCGGTCGCAGGTCGCAGGAGCGCAGGACGCGAGGATGCGAAGTTCAACGCCCAAACCCAAAGGCAGCAACAAGGCAGCGCTGCAGAGCATGGATGAGGAAGGAGAAACTGTCACTCGCCCTCGGTATCGACTTTCCATCGACATTCAAGCCAGCGCCCTCCGGCTTCCTGAGACGAGTGGTAGTGGCGCAATCGTCGCCACTACCCCAGCAGACAGCAGGAAAAACCTGAAACTCCAACGCCAACTGGCACTGGCTACAACGGAAAGTCTTGAACGAGTGTATCTATTTGGCGGCTTGTAGTGCCCCAGGTAAAGTGTTCAAGAACTTTTACGTACTTTCGCCATAGATAAGGCGCAGCCCGCAGTACCAACAGGAAGTGTCCGAAATGCCCCCCAGCAGCAGCAGCAGCAGCATTACATCATCTGATCTGGTCTCGACCAGACCACTGAACTGAGCACTATCGCTGGACACGCTAGAGTGGACGTTCCAAAAATGGCCATCATCAAAGTGCGAGGCCAAGCGAGGCCAAGAGCGAGCTATCGCCGTTTTGAGCCGATGGCGCTAGGCGCAACCCACCCACCGAGGGTCCGCCTAGCGTATAAGGGCAACACCGTTGACCATGACCATTCGCCACCGCGCCGGAGTAAGAAGAGAAAGCGGCGGCCGCGCCCGCTTGGGATTCGCTTTCTTTCGGCGGGGCGGTACGGCCACGACCACAATACGAGCAACCTACTACTATACTAGTAACAAGTGCACACAGGTTCTCTTCAGTAGCGGGGTGCAGAGCAGCGCATTGGAAATGGCCCCAAGAGAGTCCCACGTACGAGTGGAATGCCCACAGCCAATGGTCTGAAGAAGATCGGAGAAATTCTTAGATCGGTCAAGGTCCAGTGCAATTTCCGGTTGTTGGCGTGAGGTTCTGGGGAAGTATTACAAACTTATTTCCAAGCCAAGCTGAGTCTTCGATTATGATTGTACGAAATTTGAAAAACTCATTTCATTGAAGCTCATTTTTTTAGGGTATAAAACAACGTAGCCCACAGCGGACACATTGATTAGCTGATCAGGGTGCAGCATCTATGCACCGGGTGGAAGGTGGAAGCAGACGTCATCAGAACACACAGACGATCGGAAGATCTGATTCATCCACGCGTTTTCATTGCCGATTGCGATTCTTTGACATTGATTGCGTTGATGGTCGACCGGTGATGGAGAATTAGCGTATGTAGCGCACAACATAACACAAGAACACAATAAGCACCTTCAGAACACTAATCTCAGCTTCCTGAAAATGGGGAAAATCTGAACAAGTCAGGGACAACCCAGGATGGGCATCCCGGACCAGAGCCTGCGCTTCAAACATGGAGTTGTGGTAGAACCCACTCGGTGCTGCATGCTGCTGTTTGCATGCTGATTGAAGATCTGCGGTTCTGCGCTCGCGAAACCTTCACGCACGCGCCGGCGTGCGCGTGCGCGATGTGGCGCCCTACTTTCCATTGGCAGAGGAGGGAAAAAAAACCCGCGGCCGGGAACAGCAACACCGCCCGAAAAACGGGGTTAATGGATGGGATCGGGAAGACACCAACTCGCGCACCTCTCGAAGCGTCGCGCAGGCAGGCGACAGACAGAAGTCGGTAAACACCGAAACGGGAGTCCGCTTACTTCCCCGATCCCCGGGCGAGCGAGCGAGCGAGAGAGAAAACGACCGAAAACGGGTTGCTGAGGCGAGACGGTGCGGGGCGGTAACAAAAGGCACCAACATTAGCATCACAACAACCGTTAGACAACCATCTTCAACCGGGACGCGCGAGATCGGTGGGGAGGGGGGTTCGCTATCTCCTTGTGAAGTCACCGACCAAGCACCCGTCTCCCGTTTCAGTTAGCAAGCACGTTAGCCCCCTATTGTTATCGCCGGGACGGGGCAGAGATATCTCGCAGCGATGTCTCCCGCAGAGAATGGGAAATTAGGTCTCTGGCCACACAGAAACGTATGCGCTGTTGCTGGAACCAGAGGGGAGTCCAATTACTATTTCTAATAAATTACCAAAGCAAGATGGCGGGCAGCGGACCCCCGGGGGTCCCCGATGGAAGGAATCCGGCGAATCCGAGGAAGAATCCGGAGAAGACTACCGATTCAAGACGCCGATGCCGATGACCCCCGGATGGTTAATTTTGGAGGTCCCGTTCCCGGCGTTGGACGAACCGTTGCATCACAGTGCCCACCATGCACCCTTTTTCCCCGCCTCACCCGGCACGGGCCACCTATCCCCTTTTTCTCCTTGTATATTTGACTTTGTTAGATGACTTTTACCACGCCAAACTTCGTTCTGGCAATTGTGAACTATTAACATTCACGAAATGGGACCCTATGGGCTTGCAGAAAATTGGGAAATATTAAACATTCATTTCCAAACGTGGTAAGTTGTCAAATGAAACTGTACGAAATTTGTAAAGCTCATTTCATTTTAACTCATTTCCACCTCGATGTTTATGGCAAGAAGCGGAATGTTCGAACTTGGGGCTGGGAGAAAACTCCCAATGCACCCGCCCGACAACGAATGATTGCGAATTTTGATCGGCATCGGCATCATCTTCATGGTGTTTTGCTTCAAAAATGAAGAAGCAGCCGTCATAAAGAATGGGCACCAACCTATCACATGCGCTATGAGCCAACAGAAGCGGAACTCCACGTGGGCTCCACGTGTACTCCACGTGCGATAGAGACTCGCCAACGCCAGTATGCCAACAGTAGTAGGGCCACAGCATCGATCGATAAGATCGTGACGTGCCTTTCTGTGTGTGCCGTGACGGGGCCTCGTATTGTGTATTGTGCAGACGCCAGAAGCCCGCACCAGTAGCATCGCGGGTGAAAGAAGATGAACGAGCGAACGAGCCCGCGACGCCAAGATGAATGAATGGCGACGGATGGCGGCAGATGGCACTCACACCGAGGGCGCCCTCGGTTGTCGCTGGCCGCTTCTCCACCTGGTTCACCACCACGCCGTGTGCCCGGTGGCGGTGGCCTACTTGACTTGAGGGGTGATCGTGCAGCTCTGCGCTCCGCTGACCTTTTCTTTCTGCGCACGGTACTGTCACTTTCATAAAACCTTCACTGCATCCTTCATGGCGACTGCCGACTGCTGCAGCGCCGTGCTCCAGTTCTCTGTCCGGCCCTGCCCCCTACCGCCCTCCCTCTCCCCGCCCCGCTCTCTGTTTCTTTCGCGCCGAGCGAGTTTCGTTTCCCCAATTTGTTTGTGCTCAGGAACGGAACGGGTCTCGCCTCGAGAGAAAGATTGACCTGAGCTGGGTAGTGTTTTGGAGGTCAAAGGACCTCTCCCCTCCCTCCCCCGCTCACCCCTTTGGCAAAGGTCAGGGCCTGACAGGGGCTGGAACGGGGCTGCACTCAAACGTACCTGGCCATCCTGGGCGGCGGGGATCCTTCGTGGGGCGGTTGATTGCAAACGCGGATCTCTTCACAGTTTACCAGCGCAATCAGCGTACCACCCCGCTGATTGCCTCGCTCCACAAGTACACCGCACACCAGTCACAAATGCACAGGCACACACGCACGCACACACACAGCGAACACCGAACACCTATCACGTCGTCGGCCTAGCCTATCGCGCGCGCATCCGGCTCCTTGCGCCGACTCCTTGCGGGCCTTGCGGCCGAACCTGGGGCGCTTGGGGCGCTTGTCAGCGGTTTCCGTCCGTCGCTGGCTGGCAGGCTAGCTGGCTCGGACTCGGGCTCCGGAATGGCTGTGAAGCGTGAACGCTCGAGAGGAGCGAGGATCGCGCAGACCAACGGAGCAGAACCAAAAACTCAAAACCGTCGCCGCGCGCGGCTCGTGCAGAACTGAATGCGTCGCCCGAGCTGGCGCAGGAACGTAAAGGCGGCACGAGATCGCGGGTCGCGGATCTCTGGAGCCCAGCGCGAGGCAGGACCTTGCGCTGAGCTGAGCACAGCGGCGGCCGCCCTGAGGCTGGCGGGCTGACAGACACGGTGCGAGCGAACGGTGCGGGCGCGAGAACGAGATGGCGCCATTCGAACTGGCGAACCGTTCTCCGGACGAGCTCTGGACGACGAGGGTTACGTGTGAGAAATGGGCTCGGGGAGCCGTCGTTCGGAGCCGAATCCAACGAGGCACCAGTCACCAAGTCGGCCGGCCACTCGTTCCCTTTGCCACTCCGCGGTCTGACTCTCCCTTTCTCTTTTGCTCACACCGTCAGGCGGAAGTGGGGAATGGGGGGCGGGTGCCACGCACACCAGCTGCAGCAACAAGCAGCGCTCCAAAACAACACTCTCGTGCGGAGAGCGCGTTCGTCCAGAGAGCCGAACCACTCTCTCGCCGCACGTTGGGATTTAATTTTTTTTTTGTTTATTGGTTTCTCTTTTATCACGACATTAGTGTGGCGTGTCGTGTGTCGATCGAACTGACCCTTCAGGACCCTACGCGAGAATGTATGGCCCTCCGGCGGGCCGTGTCATGCACGACCTCCCTTCGACCTCCACACTTCCTGACCCCTTCTGGCAGGAGGTGTTTTGATGACGGGCCCCGCGCTGGCGGTGAGATTCGGGCCGGCTCACGTGGGGTCGAATGACCCACTCCCAAACGCGTGTGTGTGTGGTGGGGGCTCCGTCTCCGAACCCTTACCAACCCTTTTGGGCATCCCCTCCCACCTTCCCCTTTCACTATCACAATAAAAATAATGGGAGCTCCGAATTGCATAATGCGTAGGCGAGACGGTAACGCGAGCATGTGCATCGCGGTGTGTATGTGTATTTGCACGGGGTGAACTCCTTGCGAGTTCGGCAGCGGCAACGGCTGCGCGGCTGGGGTCGTGAAGGAAGGTCACGAAGGGGCCACGGGGCACTAGCGGGTTGGTCGCCCAGGTCAAATCGAGAGGAAGGGCGGGGGCGCTACTGGCTGCAAGGTGCGTGGTGCGGGAAGGTCTGGCGGACGGTGGTCATCGAAAACGGTTTTGTGTTCCACCCGGCGGGGTGCCCGTGATCTCCGTGATCTACTTTATTTTTTTTATTTTTTATTATGTTTTATGGTTCGGGTTTTATTGTTTTTGGTCATTTTGGTTGCTTTTCCGCTCTCTTTCCCCCGCTCTTTCTCTCTCTCTCTCTCTCTCTCTCTCTCTCTCTCTTCGTCCTGAATTCGGGCAGTATTTTTTCCCTGTTTTTCTGTTTAAATCAGACATCCGTTGCAAATGGGTTGCCGGGTGCCAGGGGCGAAAGTGGTGTGTGACGGACGGACGGACGGAGCGGTGCTCCAGAGTAAGGGGAAAGAGGGTGGTATGTAAAGGGATGCTGGCCACCCAGCCTAGCTGTCGCCGTCGCCGCCACCCAGGCGTTGCTGGGTGAATGGACGCCGGACGCCACATGCGCACGCGTACGAAAAGAGAGAGGCCGACCTCTGCGCGGCCAACTGCCGACCAACCGAAAGCGGTCCAATCCAGTTACCGCCAGCGCCACCCCACTGACCCGGGCGGGGAGGGGGTCGGCGGCGGCGCGCGGGTTTTCGGTCAAACCAAAGTCATTCATGGGTCGCCACCGGTCGTCTGGTCCAATTCACGGCGAATTCTGGCCACCCCCGCCCCAACGGTGTGAGGAGAGTGGTTGGATGGGCGGAGAGGAAGGGCGGGGGGGGGGGGGGGGATCGTTAAGAAACGAGAGACAAGCGACGGCGGCGGCACGTTGCTACATCCAGCCGCAAGCCTCGGGCTCGGCGCTTGTTTGTGGGGCTCTCGATTTCCCTTTCTTTCGGAGCCCGCCCGAGTCTCGCCGGTCGGGGTTTGTATCTCTGTGTTTCTGTGTTTCTGTGTGTGTGAAAACCATCGTCGTAATGCGGTTAATGTCGCTCGCCCGCGAATTGGATCAACCGCCTCCCCCCCGCAAAGCTGCCCAAAAAGGATAATCGGCCATTCCTCGTAATTGGGCCACATGTCATGTCATAAGGATCCGGAGCTGATTGGGGACGGGCCACCCGCTCGACCCGTGTGCCATTTTGCCCGGCCTGCCTTACAATGGACAGCCAGAGGTCACAGGATAGGGGGCTTTGGGTGTTCGATCGGCTCGCGCCATTTAGCGCGATCTCCCGATGGCGCAATGCCGTCGGCCCAAAAACGCCACGATCGGATGAACCAAAAGCCCTGTCTCACTCTCTTTCTCTCTCACACACATACAAACACACACACACACACACTCTGTCAAACCAAATCTAGTGGCCAAGTGGCGCGATACTGCCATACTTCAACTCCTATCGCCTCTATCACTCTGCTCATACTCCCTGCGATCGGAACGGGCCCCGTGGCCTTGCTCGTGGCTGGCTGGCTCGCTGGCTGGCCGGCTGGCTGGTTGGCTGGCTGGCTGGTTGACCTTGCCGACACATGCAATTAGGACGGGCCCCATAAGGATCGTGATCTACCTTTTGAATATTTTTTTCCAAACATAACTTTTGAATATTTTTTTCCAAACATAAGGATCAATTTTTTTTTTCACCTCGATCCAAAAAGAAAGAAAGAAAGAAAGACACGGTAAGAGGGAGAGCATTCCTGCTGAAAGTATGACGTGACCTTTTCGATGTGGGTTCCAGTCCACCGAGGAACCAGCGAACGAGAAACTGCCAGTCAACTGCCAAGGAAACCAAATATCTGTACCTCAGATATCCCTGTTAGTCCCTGTTGGCATCTCACTGACAGCCGTGTCCAGTACACTACACATGTTTCCAGCACCCTGCAGTACTCTGCCAATTAACAATAACCGGCCAAAACAGGAAGCGCGATTTTGAGTTTCAAGCAGCGCTACTCTAAGCAATAATACATCGTTCAATAAGTATCGGTACTAGCGTAGAGATGGCGATAATAATGCCATTAATATACCAAGGTTCAGGAGATGTGACAAAATTTGATGTAATTCGAAATATAACCACGAAAGCTATAGTGGTTAAAGTGACGCTACCTTTGCAACATTTTTTGCTGCTGACCATTTTATCAAGACAACGCACCATGCCACAAGTCAATCAAAACGATGACCAAATTCAACGAATTAGGCTTCCAACTGCTTCCTCATCCTCCATACTCGCCGGATCTGGCCCCAGCAACTACTCGCTTTTTGGCCCCAGCAACTACTCGCTCAAAAAGATGCTCCAGGGATAAAGATTTAACTCGAATGAGGAAGTGATCGCTGATATTGAGTCAAAAGACAAATCGTTCTACAAACATGGTATTGGAAAGTTAGAGCAGCTTTGAAATGATTGTATTACACTTGAAGGAGATTATGTTGATGAATAATAAGGAATTTTGCCGATAAAATGTTGTTTTCATAGTTGGTCCCGGGATTTATTGAACGATGTGTTATGCGATATCTATACTGGTTGTCACTTTCAAAAAACTTTAAATTCACTTTATTAGGCGATGATTTATTTATTATGCCCCGCTATTTGGGTGGCTGGAGTACAAATCAACATGTGTAGGTGGCCAGTAAATCTTCTAATCACCTTCCAGAAATTGGAGTCTCGTCCGGAACACGGTGTATCGCGCTTGGAGACCATACTGAATAATAAAGTATATTTGAGAATATAAAATTGGGCTGGATGATAATTAGGATGCAATACTGTGTACTCCGTATAGAATAACGGATCCTACGAGGGATCTCCGAACTAAACGGCAACAGATCGCAGAAGCAAAGAATAGACCATAATAGGCTGGCCATAGGCACCCTTCGAATGTTCATAGCTCGCCACCAAACGAAAGTTATTCATGACACAATCCCCAGGCGAGGCCGAGTAGGACGAAAATATGAAGCGAAAGCGAAAGAAACCGAATCAAGAAAAGCGCAGCAAAATGGGGAACGCGAAAGATCAGACCAATACTGCGAGAACTCGCCTCTAAATTCCAGCTGCCGAGCCGAGTGCGTATGACGCCCACCGTGTCACTTTCGTTGGCGGCGTTGTCGAGTAAATTTGACCTCAACGGTCGACGGGCCCCGCCTCACCCAGGGGGGACAGGTAGAGCAATGCGGGGAGAATTCTGGCGAGTGAACGCATTATTTGCGCGGCCGGTCGATGCGTGAACCTTCCGACCCGACTCCGGCTCGGACCGGCCAGTTCTGCTGCGTTACGTAACACCTGCGACCTCTGAGGTGTCTCTGCGTACAGCTGGCGGGCGAACGCGAACTTTACCCACCGGCGTCCGCCGGTTATAGATACTGGTAAAGCGATATGGTAAAGATGTACCCACTCTCTGACTCTTGATCTCGCTCGCTCGACCAAAAAATCCACAAAATTCCGCCCCAAACCAAAGTCACTCGTTGGCGGGTGCGGGGTACATTGGCTTCTCTTGTACGACGTGTTGGGGGTTTTCCCCCATTCTGGTTATTAACATAGCCACCGAGATGGAAATGAGCTTAATTGAGTAATCGGTAGTTTCAAATCCCCAAACACTTGTTGGGGGTCACCTGCCACATTATGGCCCAAGAAAGGTGGCACAGAAGCTCAGAACCTCCAGAACGGCCAGCCGGCTGGTCCAGATTCTCCTTCAATGAATTCCGTTTAGAGATGTTCCGTTTGCCTCCCCGTGCCAAATCCCCATCGCAAGGTTAACAGAGGACCACCGCTACCCGGTCTGCTCATCGGACTCCGCTCAGGGCGAGCTAAATCTCAACCAAGAAACATGGCAGCCTACCGAGCCAAAACCTGCAGAAGCGCGCCTCCAAAGCCAATCTGTCCGTTCTACAGCCGCGTTACCAGGTTTAAAACGAACCGCCGTGGGGCTCCTAGAAAACGACGACGGCGCTGTGCACGGTGTGCCCTGCAACCACCGGAACCCTTAGATTAGGTTGAAGTTGCGATTACGTGCTGTGCTGCTTAAATTGAGCATAAAAAGTAAAAGTGTAGCGGCCCTAGAGAGTTTTCGATCTGCGTGTGTTTTGTCAGCCTCATTTGTAATTGGGCACTCTCTCTCACTCTCTCACTGTTGCCTATGATCTTTATGACCTCTGTCGAGAGGTATCGAGAGGTTTGCCGTTTTCACCGTTCGCGTGGCGTGTGGTGACCGGCGACCGCAAATGCGACGATCCCGAACGACGAGTTCCGAAGCCAGAATGTCAGCAATCGCCGAGGCAACCTGGGAGGGAAGCAGCTGGTGAGGTCATTTTCACACCGTCGAGCTTCGGGATTGAGCCACACTCGAATGTCCGGCGATGTCGACAAAAATCGTGAGAAGCCCGACCGACCGGCCGGCTGGGCTCTGGGCACTGGGCAGCCTGACCGAGCTAATCAATTTGTCCGGACAGTCCACGGGCCCGTCGTCACAGGCCCGTCGTCATCAGCCCACCGCTTGACATGATTTCCCGTTCGCGCAATGGGACAGTACTCTGTGCCGAGCTCGTGTGTTGTGTAACACTATCGGGCAACACGGCACGGCATGACTCGGGTGTCCTTGAGAGCCCGAGAGATTTTTTGATGGCGCACGCTGACGCGTGATGATGAGGCTGGTGAGGTGGTGTCGGCTGAAGCACAAATGATGTGCCGACGGGTCCGGTACACGACGTGCACATCCGGCGGCGCCTGCGGCACCTGTCAGGCGGCGCGGGATCTCTCCGAACTCTCTCACAGCACCCTGGCGGGGCTCGGTCACGGTACACGCTTCTTCCTTCGCGACGAGGCAAGTCGTGAGAACCTGAGGCGATTAGAACTGGGACCTTCTGCAAGCGGATCGCGGACCTATCAAACGAAAAGCGTCGGAAAGCTTCGAACGTATTTGGAAGCCGCGATTTTCGAAGGGAAGCCACAGCAACCACTGCTGAGTGTTATGTTACACTGTCGCTTACTGTGGTAACTGGCATCCGGAATTTGTACTGCACTCAGGTCATTTTGCTCCACTCCATCCATCTCGATGCATTCCGGTAACATGCCCAAAGAGTATCCTTCGGTCAAGGGGTGTCTGCAATGATTCTCGCACATTAGGTTGGCTAAAAAGAAATCCATTAGTTTTGGCGTGAGATCCGATTTGCGTCAAATTGCGTCAACATTTTGTTGCATAGTTTCTGGCCATTTTAAAGGTAGCTTCATATTGCCTTTTTAAACTTCCCAACCAAGCTCCCAGAGTTGCTGGCGAGTCACTACAGACGTGTGGGGCCTTGCGTTGTCCTGATGGAACACAGCACCTCTTCTGTTGGCCAGTTCGGGCCGTTTCTGGTCAATCGCTAGTGTTTGGCCACACGGAAGCAACTCATAATAGACGACTCCTTTCAAGTCCCACCATAACACCCAGTAGAGCCCTGCTGGCCGTTTGTCCTGGTTGGGCCACTGGTTGCGCTGCTTCACCTAGCGATCGTTTTCGCACAATATGGTCGTATGTCGTATTCCATTTGTTTGGCCCAAGTTTGGCATTTTTGTTGTATCAGCTTGAAAACCAGCATAAATTTTAAACTGTATGATCGATATTTTACAACATATCGATCACTAAAAAGCCGATCTACCGAGAAAATAATGGATTTTTTTAAGCTAACCAAATATGTTATGTATGTTGAGGTCAACCGAGCAACGGCCGCGTGTCCGGCGGTCCGTTCCCGTACTTCTAACATCGCGCTCTTGTTCCAGCTGACCTTCTCTGTGGCGGTTCGGTTGGTTGTTCGGGTCTCGGCGGTCAGATCGCAGCATCATCGATCTCTGGCTTCGGCGGTCACGTCAGTCCGGACAGTCGCGTGGTCGCGCAAAACATACGCCAAAACAGGGGCAAAGCAATCATTTCGTACAAAATAACAACACTGGTGACGGGCAAAAACGCGCGTCCTGCTCAGCCGAGGTACAGCTTTACACTTCGGTCCGTCCTTGGCGGGTGCTCGGACCGACCCCCTACTCGACGGGGGCTCTCGGCGGCGCACATCTCGCCGTTTGTGCTCTTCAACGGCGGCATGTTTTTGTATTGTTGTTTTTCTTCTACAAGCTACAAGCTGCCACAGCTAAGCCGGACGGATGGGAGCCTCCACTAAATCGCGCCTGCGTGCGACGAAATAGATGTAAACTTTATTGTTTTTCTCACATAGTTTTAACTAGCCATACTCGATTAGTTGAAGCATGTGGAGGTGGTTGTGCCCTTCTTCTGCCAGTGAGCAGCTTAACTCTTCAATAACGTGGGTTTATACATTGTCGTTTTGCGAACATTGTTGGCCCAAGTAAACCTAGATACCTTAGCCTTTTAGAGCCTTTTTAGCATAGACAGCCTTTTTAGCATAGGCTGCATCATAACTTCTTAACATTTGAACAAAGTAAATCGCCGAATATGTATCTTTCACCTACCAATCATGCATTCAAAGTACTCTATTTTCTAGTATCGACCAGTGTTGGTCCGAAGGGCAAAAGCTCATCCACCAAAAATCGGCAGTGAATGGGGACCTACGTCAGCCACTACACATCGCGCCGAAACCCCGGCTGATCTGACATACATTCCATTGGCATGGGTCAGTCGTCCTTGACCTATCGAAAACTGCGGTACGCGTGAACGAGTCCACCAACCGGCTATCCCACAAAGCTTTCTAGGCTGCTTTTGCGTCGATTTCGGTTTTGGTACGCCCGGCACCACAGCTGAAATCGGTCTCAAGTGCGTACTGCGGCTCAAGGTTTCGTCCGCCAATGATTTTGCCAACTCAAGATACGGTAAACATCATATGGGTAGAGCTCATGCAGGGAGGCTGGAATCGTGGTCAACAGAGCACCGTGGACGTGTAATGTGAAATGTTTGGGCTAGAGTCGTTAACGCAGCAACGCTAGTCGGGCGTTCCTTCAGCGGTCTTCAGCAAGAAGCATCCATCAGTTGTCCAGTTTGGTATCGCGTATGCTCCAACTGTGCAACCCGCATTTGGTGATACATCTCCTACTTTCGCTCTCTTTTTCTCTTTCTCTCTCTCTCTCTTTCTCTCTCTCTCTCTCTTTCTCTCTCTCTCTCTCTCTCTCTCTCTCTTTCTCTCTGTCTCTCTCTCGGTGGTCAGCGATTCGGACAGCCAAGGGCTGAAAGTAATTAGTTCAATTAAAAATCAAATCAGAGTCCAGAACTTTGCCACAGGCCACTTTGCACTGCCAACCATGTTAGGTTAGGGCAGCGGCATATAGCAGGTAGCCTACACGACTGCGAACGGCTCGTTTCAAGCGCACGACTTGGGCAATCGCAATGCTGTGCAGGCGTGCATCGAAAGCAAATCTGTGAAGCAAGCCACACCGGCGAACCACAAATTGGATACCGGCGGATACATACAGAGGCAGAGGCTAATGAGCCACCTGTTGCCAATCCCAATGTCTCCGCGTTCCGCTCAGCGTGGGCAACGCGCCAAAACCTCAAAAACCCCCAATTAAAAGGCACTCCTTTTAGCAACCGCCGGATCCTTACACACTAGACCTACGCACCACACAGCAGGCACTTAAATTCTGCCCGGTTGCGCAAACGCGCGACCTGCCGGCGATAGCAGAACAGTTCCACTTCTGCCTGAGTTTGCCACAACCCCGTCAGTGACTTGATGTATTTTTTGTTTTACTTTTATCATTCGAAGCAGCGTGCGCGCGCGCGAAATTCACTTTCACAACTCCACCACCACTACAAAGTCAGCCCTGATCGGCGCGGTAGGGTCGTATGGAGGTGACGTACTAACCGTGTGCACCAGTTTTCGCGGCTTTACCAGGTGACAGGGCCACATTGCTGAAGCCACATCGAAACCTACCAACAACCTACATCGGTCCGAGGTGACTGAGGACATAAAAACAAGCTAATCGCCGCTGCATCCTACAACGGTGCCTTACCATTCTCCATATTTTGGTTGCGTAAACTAGAAGAAACCCCCGACCCCCGCTGATAGAGCAGTCGGTAACGCTCGTCGCTGTCACCGCAGCTGGCCTGGGTTCGAATCCCGGGATCGGTTGTCACTCAACCGGCCATGGTTTCGATTCCCGATACCGGCGTGACAAAGGGGGGGTTGGCGCGGGGCTAATAAACCACCCCGCCCGTAAAAACGAACTGTTTATGGTTAAGCGCCAGAGATATTAACAAAAAATGTCTCTGGTGCAGTCTTAAATCGCCCAGCGGTTGTAACGCCAAATAAGAAGAAGAAACTAGAAGAAAGTTTCCACTTTGTTTCTTTCTAGTGTAAAAGGAACGAACTTCAACGGGCGAATGCACATTCGGCTACTGTTCACTACCGTGTACCTAATATTTGTTTATTTATCCATTTTAAATTAAAATTGTTCTCATTTTCATTTGCTTCAAGGAGATGAGAATAAGTTCAAACATTTGCGAGATACTGTGAAAAAAGGGGTAAATGTAATTAAATTTCTTGTTTTTTTTTTTCAATCCGCTCCGCTACCTACACTAACTAACACACTAGGGTCATTGGTATCGTTATCTGAGTGTCACTCGATTTGCAACGAACCATCGAACAATAATTGTCCAATGGAAAAGTATTTACAACACGCTTCATAGCCCATAATGTTTCGCTTAGCTCTACAACAGACGGTACATGCAAACTGAGCTGTACTTTGTAAGTGTAGACTAACTTTTGATTTGGCCAAAAAATTATCATTCTTTTATCAATCAGATAGTTGTATAAAGTTACAAAATAAAAAAAATCGATGCAGCGGAGACGGATGGTCTACGGACGAGCTGCAAGAAAATATTTAGATTTAACATTACAAAGAGAAATCAACCCATAAAAAGGCTTCCGGCATCCACCAGCCTAGAAAGCCTCTAGCCGGCGCCCCTTGTCCTGTGGATTTAACAAGGAGGCGGAGGAGGCGGAGCAAAGAGGTGAGATGGAGCACTAGACGTTGACGGCGGTGGAGGGATTACATTGGCGCCGGAAGCTTGTGGCCAGACCGAACCAAGCAGTGAGGCCCCAACTCCGCGGACACCAGCGTCCGCTGACACCCACCCAGCAACAGCACCACCGGTTGTTGCTGCAGCCGTCCCATATGTGGCGTATGAACGTGCCGAAACACCGACTGGTGACTGTCCGTAGGATGAAGTGTCAGCGGTCGGCACGGATCGGCCATCCGATATCGGCCATTGCATTAAAGAAGGAACCGCACTAGACGGCGGCGGAAGAGGCGGCGCTGGCAAGGAGGCAGTCGGCGTCGACGGCGATATTTTCGCACTATGAGACCACATACCATTGGTGCTGTGTCCCCCGCCGCCACCTTTACCCGAGCCGCTCCCGAGCAGGGAAGAGCTATGGTGCGAGCTGCCCATAAGCGGGCGTGGGACCGAACGCGATTCGAACAAATTGTACGAACCGCGGCCTCCACCGCCGCCATGTCCGTGACTGTCATGTGGAGGCGCTTCGCCCAGTTCCGCCATCAGGCTCATGTACTCTTCGTCGATCTTCGTCGCGAGTTGGTTACCGGGGGCTGGCGGCCCACCGTGTCCCGGGCGCTTGCTACGACAGTCGCGAGCAATATGCCCGGTGCCACCGCATGCCGAACACATAATGTTGTTAGTAATGTTTGGCTTATCCGGACACAGCCAGCTTTTGTGCTCGTTCGAGCCACAGTTGTTACAGCGCGGCCCATCAGTCTCACGCAGCGTTCCGTTGAGCTGCGCCAGCTCACGCAACTGCATGCGGCGCAAATCGTTATGACCCTCTGGTACTTCAATACCCTGCCGGATTACGTCCTTGATGCGATCGACCGCCTTCTTCACTGCCTCCGGGTTACTGGCTGTTATGAACGCGTGAAGCGGTTCATCCTCGCCGGGCAATGGCTGCCCGTCTTTTCGGCCCACCTTACCCTCCTTCACCGAACCTTTGCCGCGGATAATAATTTTCGCACCCGTGTCCTTTTCCATTGCCTTCAGTGTGTTGCCACGCGGACCAATCAGCAGCCCGACGAAGTTGATATCCGGATGCTCCTCCTGCGGTATCAGCACCTTGTCACTTACACGAATCACAGGTGGCCTATATGAGAAACGGGAAGATACACATTAGTAAATCAGTGACGCAAAGCTCGTCGCACACGCACTCACTCCACTTACTTATAGTCGGACGGGGGCTTGAAGTCGGGGTTGATCGATTGCATGCGCTGGATGAGCTGGTGGCGCTGCTCTTCCAGCTTTTTGCGAGTGCGAAACTCGCGCGTATTCAACCGCTTACCATCGCTGCTGTATATCGGTTCTGGGGATGGAGATCTGTTTATTATAGAGATTAAAAAAAGATGTGTAAGGTGGAGATTATTCAACATTTCTGCTGGCAGAACCACAGTGCCGGGTGGAGGCAGCTGCGGCCGAGGATGACAGTGCTGGTAACGGCAAACGCGGCGCTTGCGCTTACGGCCGGAAAAGTTTGACCGAAACGAATCGAGAAACAGAAGAATAAGTATTATAAGTACACATAAACTCCGCTAGCCTGCTGAAAGGTATACCACTGAAAGGTACTGATCATTAGTATAATAGCGGGTGATCCGTTATAGTTACTGAACTCCCCATTTGTGCTGCTATAGACTCTCTTCGTTACGCACCATACCATTCCATTCACCCGCACACGCGCAAGTGATATGTAACTAAATTATCCTTTGCCCAATTTGCTTGTTTTTGGGGTTCAGCCGATGAGGTGAAAACACAAGAACGATTGGTTCACCCGAGCTGCTGGTGCTATATGTCAAAAAGAAGGTTAATGTATTATTGTCCAACTTATAATCTTATTACTTTCCAGCCATGAAGAGGAAGAAGTATCTCTTAACACTCTCTGTTACTCGGAAACATTTGTGCTTAGCGTATCGAAGACGGGAATGCTAACTAAAAATATGTAAGGTAGGAAAACCAAAGTTAGGTAGCCTGTGTGAAGTTCGAAGGACGGAAGATGTCATGTTGAACCACGGGGGAAAATGAGAGAAAAAGAGGAAATAATGTGTTATTAATCCATCGTATTCGTTGTATTCAACTGGTTAGTGAGGCGCTTTTAGAGGCGCGTAACGTAGCATCAGTTGTATGAATAAATCACGAGTCCCGAATTGATTCATGTAACTTTGTGTGGAAAAGGATTTTTAAACATTTATAATTTGCAATGGAAATAGCTCGCGATTGTTTCACCCAAAGGAACCAAGAAATATTCTGACACCATACAAATTCATAACGAGCACGAAAGATACTAAATTGGATAAAAGATTTGACAGAAAAAAAATAATAATATTTTTAACCTTAGGTTTTCAGTAATGAGTAAATGCCGATTCTTTGTTGGCGTAGAGTGTTTAACCAACAACATCACAGCTACCCAAAGCTATCAAAGAATCTCTTCCAAAACAAGAATTCAACATCTGTGAGTTGTATAATGTGTGTTTTTTATCTTAGAAGACCGGACCGGTCCGTATTTATGTAAGTGTGTATGTCGTCAAAGAAAACCAGTTGAATGCTATCCGTAATTGCATGAGACATAGCTAGACAACATTGCAAAAAAACATGCGAATGCTTATCAATGCCCACAAAGCAATGCCAAGAAATTATGCGCATTAAAATTAAATGCACGTTAAACGGTCCATCGTGCCCATAAATAACTGTATTTTGATAAGGCAATGCCATTAAACATAACGATAATTGACCGATAGACAGAACAACACAGCACACCTGGAATCAGATTGCGAGGAAAAGTGCGTATTCGCCGATCCGAATGATGTTATTTGGATGAGATCGTGCAGCGTACACTATTTAAAATTTCACTGGTGAGTGAACGTTTTGAATATAAGTATCACGTAGATTTCTTGAGAGAAATTAAAACTGAGGTCCTGAAAAAAGCGAAATAATTGATTGAATGATACTTCCATGTACGGTGGGCCTTATACCTAAAAACATCCGCGGCAAGGCCTCGGTGAAGGAGGGTGAGGTAGGCCGCAAAGACAAACAGTTCTAAATAAAAAACATTATCTAACCTTTCTTCTGGATTCTGTGGTATCATTAGATCGCCCGTCCGTAGCTTGCGGCTGATTTCTTCGATCTGGATTTGCACTGTAATGAGCAAAAGGTAGATAGAATCGCGGGTTAACTCCACGATTTTCCATTTAATAACGTTTCATAGCTATGATCTGATGTTTGGAAGCTAAATGAAAGAACGTGTAAAGATACTCCTCTATCTATCTGTTTGATATCTATTTGAAAGTTAGAAAAACAACAAAATTAAATAGTGAGCTAGTGATGAAAAATGAAGCTCCCCCCAAAGGTCTGCTGTTTCGAACGATATACCGAAGAGAAATGAGGTCCCAATTATTTCACATCGTCGCTATTCTGTGAACATAAGTGTTGGAATCTAATAGTCATCATTATACCTATTTACAGCATTCCAGATAGTAGTTGCCTTAGTCACTAATTAGTCACCTTACGCAGAGCTTGACATCCGCAGCTGCTAGAGCAGCACCTTACGTTAATTCCAAATATTAAATACTATAGTTTTCATTCACCGCATTACCAGCACTCTTATGTGCAGCAGTCCACGCTACGAGCAAACTTACTGAAGCTTTGTGCCAATATACTAACCCAGATATGCTTCCTGTTGGTTGGGTGTTAATGTTGGTGGTATGATGGTGGGCATTCCAGGAATGAAAGTCTTTTCTTGGTCCCCACCGGCCCAACGTGACTTTTTGCGCCGCTTGCGCGATAGCTCGCCTTCTCCTCCACTGCTGTGACCATTAGTTCCCAGTCCACCATACATTTCTCCTGCAACAGAAACCAATGCTAAAGTTTGTTTGTTCTTAACCAAAAAAAACCAGTACTATCGGTGTGACTCTTATCCAGCAGCTACAACCGCCGCACCGGTCTTGGCCTACAACAGTGACTCCCTCTACCGTTCGCAGTCAAACGTCTTTGTCCTCCAACTCGTTATAACCGCTGTTCTCGCATAGCTATCGATGCAATCGCACTATCTCGACCGGGACTTTTCACGTCCACCCTGTCCTGTCATAAAACTTTAAGCACTGGTTCGTTGTCTTCCATTCTCATTACTTGTCCCGCCCGCCGGAGCATGTCGAGACTTACACGCTGCATGACAGTAGGTCGTCGAGTAGTGCACACAGTTCGCTGTTGTAACGGCTCCTTCATTTCCACTCCGCACAAACGGGGCCAAAAATCAATCTGAACATCTTCCACTCGGACGCAGCTAAGAAAGTTTCATCAGTTTTGGACAGAGTCCATGTCTCAAAAGTGTATATAAGTACTGGGATTATAAAAGGTCTGAATGACCTCATGTTTGACTATATCGACAAAAGATGTGAACGAAATAGTTTCTTCAGACTGTAGAACCTATTAGCACTCTTACGCGAAACAACCCGTTATGTCGTTGTTATTTAGTCGTGTATTGTCGTGTTTATTTAGCCTAGATAGGTGAAGCCTAGGCCAACTTCGAAGTTTTAATACGTCGCTACCCCAAGTATGCTCCCTATCATTGTTGGTAGGGCTGCTGAAGGAGTCATCATGAATTTGGCCATGTTCTTAGTTACATACAGATCGAGATTGTTCACAGCTTGCTCAATCTCTATGTAATCCGCTACTTCGGAGATCCTTTGACCTACAATATCCATGTCACCAGCATAGCCCAGGATATGGCTCCACTAGAAGTAGTTAGTCCCTGAGATCTTAACTCCAGAGTTCTTCTAGCGCAATGTTGTCAAGGAGACCAGCTAGCCCGTCCGCTTAGCGCAATCCCTTTATGGCAGCTATGGGGTCAGAAAACTACAGTCTAACCAGTCCATTTCTTATATTGCTACGAGGTATATTTGTAACGTACAGCGTGTTGTTTTATCAGCCTCATGGCCCTTGCTTTTCTCAGAGTACGAACATTATGGTACCTGAGCTTAGCTTCATAGTCATGATCGTCGTCATTGTTCGTTAAAGAAGGTCGTTCGCCGTTAGTCCGGGTGTCAAAATATTTCGTATTGCTTCCTGTAATAGTATTTAGTAATTTACTGCGGCACCGGAATTGCCAAATACCTCTGGATCCGATTGATGAACAGCTATTTTCGTTATGCTGCTCTAGGAGTGCCTGCTGTGCCTGTATCTGCTGCTGTTGCTGTTGAATTTGTTGCTGTTGGCTATAAGTGTTAAGCAATTGGGCGTAATTATCCGACGTAGCTGCCGTCGAAAAAATTGAATCGAGCACACTCTGTGTGTACTCCATACCCCTGTACTCATATTCTCTCAAGTCGGTGCCCGGCACCTCCTCCATACGGCTCGAGTCACTGTCGTGACGCTCCCAGGAGCGGCGACGTTCCTTATCATGACCACGATGCTTTCGGTCGCGACTGCGGCTTCTGCTTTTGCGCTCCCGATGCTCACGTCGACTGTGCTCGTGATCGCGGCTGTCCTCACGTGTTCGACTATGTCGTCGGTAACGTTCCTTGCTGCTGCGTCGTCCTTCGCGACTCCGTTCGGTGCTCCGGTGCCGTTCCTTAGCACCGCCATTGTTGCGCTCTTTCGTTTCCCGCTCACTTCACCAACCCCAAGCGTGTAGTCAAACATATGAAACAAAAAGAACAACAAAACAAAGAATATCAAACGAATGGTAAAATCACAGGCAAGCAAACCATGCTCATCGACAACATCCAACGGGTTCACTAATATAGGAATCGGGTTAAAATTCACCAGGTCCGGATCAAAACAATTGTTGACCCCTACGGTAGACGATCCAAAATAATAATAGCCGTTGCCATGCCATTGTTTTGTAAAAGTGGGAGGAAATGGTGCAAGAAGAGTAGATTGGTTCTAGAAAGCTGATTTAAGCCAATATGGGAACAATATGCGGTTGCCATTCGCCAAATGGTGGAAGCAGCACCAAATGGTAATATTCAATTCATCAAGATGTATGTGATGGTTTTCGTTCTTAGCAAATAGGAATTTCCGACAAATTAATGTAGCTGCATATGCATGTGCGTTACAGTTCCCACTAGCGCAAAATACGCACGCATGCAAAAAACTGAGGCACGTACCTTCGTTTTTCACGATCCTTCTCACGGCTTCTGCCACGCGACTTTCCAGCCTCGCGATCCCGGTTGCGATCTTTCGATCTCATCGTTTTTCACAAACTAAATTAACCGATAAACAAAACCACAGCAAATATGAAAACTACACCGCCCGCAGCTAGTGTGTATTTCTACGTATTTGTTGCTTCCTTGCCTTCCGATAGCCACCTTGCAATGGAATCGAAAAAATTTTGACGTCTCTAACCGGGCAAACGCTACGGAAAAAGCTCTTTACAATCATAGTTCTATAATAGCCCGATCCGAGTTTTATTTGACACCGTTGTGGTCGTTGTGTTAGTGCACGCTTCTCTATAAGAGCGCCCACTATTGACAACATATGTGCTTTGGTAAACCGTGGACTATAATAACGTGACGATGCCTTAAATAGCAGAAATAATATTTGCATGATCGCCGTGTCCATCGCGCGCGAATTATTTCAACTCGAATGAAAACAATCATCGTAAAAGCTCATCAGCTCAAAGCATCCCGCCGAAAAAACGCCTGGTCAAAAGCCAAGTGAGGAACCAATGTTGGCTAAGACAAGAACCGTGTTTCAAACTATTTGAATCTTTCGTTAAGTTTTATGCGTCAAGCCGCATGAAAATAAAATTATATAATGGATATATCTTTTTTCATTCAAAAACAGTAAGTATCTTGGAAACAACATGTTAGTTTGTTAACCTAGTTCGCTAGTCACTGGTATGAAACGCGCATTTCATAGGCCGATCACTCTGCAGGACAGCATGGATGAACGCTTGCAGCGGTTAATCCCATATTCGGGTGACTGAGTTCAGTGAGGGCGCACATCGTCTCTCCGATATCCTTTCGGCTCCCGGAACGGAAAGTCTAGCGGTGACGCGATACGGACGGGGGCCGATACCACGAGCTTGGTCAACAGCCAAAAATGCTGGTGCAATCGATTTTGTGCGATTGTCACGATACGCGTCAGGAATGTCCACAATTATTGCATAGCCATAAAGTCTACGCTACAATGTATGATGGGTTCCGCCGGAGAAATTGTTCTTTTGATCGAGAGCGGGAAATGGCGTGGAGCAATCAGTCAAGGTGGTTTCCACCACTTCCGCGAGGATGAACGGCTATTCTGCTAGAAGGGAGGGAGAGATATGACACGTGACGTGTCACGTGAAGCGATGCTGGTCTGTTGCTTTAAATTCAAATGCATCTGAAACGCGCATTGGAAGTGACGCGAATCCATTGGTCTTTTATGGAGTTCTCGGCGCACTGTGTGAATGCTGCGTCAGCGTGCTTGAACACTACCACGCTACCACGATCAAGTTTGGAGCATTACGCTGAGGTCCACCAATTGCGTCTCTATGCGTGTAACTCGTTCTAGTTGGTTTTGTTTTCGCGTCGAACGCTTGGCAAAAATTAATGGAACCAGCCATTGAGAGCGATTGATAAGTTCTACTATGTACAGGGTCCACCACACTGTCCAATACATACTGATCGTTCGTCTCAACCGAGCATCGTCGTTATCAGGGTGCCAGCGAGCCATCTCGTTCGCTCGAGCTGCTGTTTCTCCTAAAGAGAAATCTGCCGGCTGCGGATGCAGTTTCAATGTTTATTTCGAGTACATAATTCCACGAGACGAACTGAGAAACGATAACTGATAACCGCTGTCCGCTGGTTATCAGATTAATGTTAACCTCGTTAATCACGACATATATCGTCCTGTGGCCTGTTGTGACATGTGACTTTACATGCATCTTTGATTTTTTGCTTTCTTTTCTTTCAAATTATTATTTTCGAGTCCCTGATTGCAATCCCTAACGGGTGACGTCATCATTCTCGCGTCTAACCCGAGCCCGCTCAGCATCGGCGCGCAGCTATCAATAGTGAATCAATAGAGAATGCGCGTGGAGGGCCGAGAGCGAGAGAGAAACAGTGGAATTTAGCTTAGCTGTTTCCGCTCTCGGAGTTTGACAGGGGACGCGTTCAGTCAACTGTTGGGGCGAAGCGTGAACAGACGTTGTGGATTGTCAAAGGGTGTTTTGCAGAGTCAAGCGGGGTAGTGATTGCTTTTCGGCGCGAAATTCAACGATCAATCGGTGGTGCAGGAACCACCAGCATGGAACAGTTTTCTCTGTGCTGGAACAGCTTCCGTGACAACTTGGCGGAGGGATTCCAATCGCTATACGAAAACGGTGAACTGTTCGACGTGGTAATCGTTTGCGATGGGAAGGAGTTCAAAGCGCACCGGGATATTCTGGCCGCGTGCAGCCCCTTCTTTCGCAGCATACTAGTCGGCAACTCGTCCGGAAACCCGATAAGTAAGTTAAGTTTTGGCTACTCCTACTCCCTCCATCGACCAAGTAGTTAGTTGTGCCGCGTAGACGGGTTCGCAATAAAGCGAAAAGTCAACATATCGCGCGCGGGCTTTAGCTACGCTGGCGACGTAAACAGTGCCCGGCTAGATCGTGTGGTCGTGCTACGTTACAATTTATTTTATCGAAACGATTTATTTTCTCAGTGCCGACGATTCGGTAATCTATGATACTATTGAATACGCTCGATAAGCTACCTCACGTACTTCAACGGCGGTGGAAAAAAAAATGTACCGAGAAGTTGCCAACGCTCAAGAAGCCCAGATTAGATAAAAAGAAAGAAAACAGCCGTCCGTCCCGTGCCCAATCACACAGTACCTCAACATTCAACGCGCAGCCTCCTAGCTCGTCATCTTTTCTGGTTATCCTGTTTTTCTTTTCTTTTCGCTAGTGCACCGATAGTTTAAACAGTTTTCGGTAAAATCTTACAGCAACGGACTGTGGATTGAACGTTGTGCGTGAAACCCCAATGTGTGTCGCATCCGTTGTGCCATAAAGCCTTAGGCGCTTCTGTGCAATTCCTGCACAACATCAGAACGATCGATACATTCAACCAGACCGATGACCAGAGGTGAAAAACTTATGTGCCCAATTGTTTAAATCGTTGAAAATCGCAGCAGAGAATACAAAGCATTTGTTGCTCCTAGCACCAGTCCACCAGTCGCAATTAGAATGAGGTACTCAGTCTTCTTATCCGGCACCACACAACCGTGCGAGTGGTCTTGGCCTGCGCCCCAGAGACAATGTTAATCTCTGTTGCTTTCTGTAACGGTTACCGACTGCTCTATGAGGTACCGAGATTGTCATTTTGCTGTACATTTGCTATGGTATTTTTGGTTTGGTTTTGTGTCAGAGTATGGTCAAAACCGTTCAGGGAGTTGTTAGAAAATGGCTCCCATTCCTGTTACTTATACACTTTTGATTATTTAGGAACAGCTCGTAATGTTACGATGACACAGTCAGAAAGCTTTCCGACCAGAGTAGGAACGGTGACGGCATGTGTCAAGAACGCCGCGATCAGGACGCCTGCAGTGCGATCATTGGGATGCGCCCAGCACGCATCTCCACTATCTGCTGACATTCGTCTCGGCACAAACTCTGGATGCTGACGGAAATGCCTTCGGTTCAACCGGTGGGGTCCGAAACGATAGTTCCTAATCGCCTTGTTCGGGATTATCGCCGAAGATAATCCCGTACCGTTTCTAGTTTCCCTCCGATTTGTGTCGACCGTCCCCCGACCGTTGCTGCTGGATCCACCTGATAAATAGGCGGCCTGATGCTTACCTCTGGTTTGGGGCAACAGAGGCTCTTTCGCGCGACTGGTGGGGAACCAAACAATTGATGGCGATCCCACGATAATAGGGAGAGAGATAGGAGCTCTCAGAATCACTACCCATGGCTGCGCCCAAGCCCACAGCCCACAAAAGATGGAAAAAGGGGAAAAACAACCAGCAACAGGGCCACAGGATCCACCCAACAATTGTAGTACAATTTATCGTTTTACCGTCTTGAGATAAAGAGAGCGGCCGGCCACGGACAGGGCGATCCGATACACACACGCTGCGTGTGTGTGTTGATATCAAAACGCGGACTCGATGCGATTGAGTGATTGAATTGGGCGCAGAACGGCGCCCCCGGCCGGAGATACCTTGAATGCCTTCCATCCCCCTGATACGCGCGAAGTGGTACTGGATTACCTGTTTTCCTATATAGATTTATCATTCCCCGATATCGGGACAGCATGAGTATGGGTGTGTGTGTGTGTGCGTGGCAAGCTTTAACTCTCTATCGATTACAATGCGCGCGACAAGTGCTCGACCACGCTATTTGACTGATAATGGCCGGCCGCGCGGCGACCAAACGCGCAAAGTGCCACGTGCTACGTCGACAGGCTGTCCCTGCGCGCTTCCCTGTGGGGTGTCCCGTTCGCTAACCGCGTTTCCGTTCTGATTTTCCCGGTTTTTCCATTTCCCGGCCAGTCATACTGAACGACGTGCCGGACTATGTAATGAAACTGCTGCTGCGCTTCATCTACTACGGCTCGGTGATCGTGAACAACGCCGACCTGAGCACGCTGATGAAGCACGCCGAGAAGCTGCGCATCAAGGGGCTCACGCAGCGCCACCGCGCCCACCCCGAGGACAGCCCGGAAGGACCGCCGGAGCGCCCGACGCCACCGGGGACAGCGACGGGCCCGCTCAGCAGCCCGTACAACGGCTACGGGGGGCCGACAGCGGCACCGGCCGGAACCGGAACCGGCGACGATCCGCACGCCACGGACGGAGCAGTGCCACCGTCGGCGCAGCCCCTCTACTCGGTCCTGGTGAACACCTTCCTCGGTCGGGCTGCCGGTGCCGGCTGCGAGGACGGCACCGTCGGATCGTCCCCGCTGAAGCAACCGAAGCTGGAGCGGTCGGCGGAGTCGCCGAGCCCGTCCCCGTACCCGCCGGCCGACTACGGAGAGGCAGCGCAACCGTTCGAAGGGAGCGCGCGATCGTTGGCAGGCCCGGGCGCCGTCCACGCGGACCACGTGGAACAGCAGCTTGACGCGCTGCGCCCACTGTTCCCCTCGGCGTACGACTGCACCGCCGCCCCGGGAGTCGCCGGGAGTCTGTCGAGGTCAATGGCCGGAGGCGACTCCATGTCCAGCCCGCCGCTTCCGGACGGTGCCGGGATGGATGCGCCGCTGTCACCTAGTGGAGCCCCGGTCTCGATAAACGTACCCGCAGGTGAGTGTCCAAAATGAAAGCCTGCCAACCTACCTGGAAGGACTTCAAAATACGATTCCGCAGCTGTTATGACGTCATCGTTTGATGGAAAACGGCATGCGTGAAAAGGCATGATTTTGTTTTGGGTCTGAAAACAGATGAAAGTCGCCAGGGCCCAAATCTAGTGGATACGGTGGATACTCCAACAAATCGGACTTTAATTTATGGATTTTTGCCATTTTCAAAATGCTCCTCCAGGCCGGATGCATTGTTCCAGTTTTAGCGATTGGGGCACCCATTGTGCACAGAGCTTTCCCAGATACCCAACACTTCAGTCAAAATATTGGTTATACTGCTCAATGAGCTGTGCTAGGCCTTGTACTAAATCTCTTTCAGTGATTCGATGATTTTCCAATACGATATTCTGTATTTTTTCTACGATTTCCGACGTTGTATCTGTTTTTTGAAATGGATCGTCTTGCAAGCTAGTACGACCACGTTTACGACTCACAAACATCCCTTTTTATTTTCTAATTCAAGGTGAAGGGTCTTTATACACTTTCAACATTCGTCCATAAATTTCCTGTCTACCAATAAAACAAACAAAAAATTCGGCCCCTTGCAGCGCTCTCTGTTATCGAGGCTCCGAATTTAATGAACAACCTAGTGTACATGGCCGTGGTCGCCGAAGTCATCCCGCGCAGCAGCCGTTCGCTCGCGCTCATCTCGCGCATCGCGGTTATCAATCGGTTTACTGCCAGCCTCGCCCCCGGCGCCCCATCCCCAACCCCTCGGGCGAACATCTCGGTGGAAGTAGAGATCGGGCCGTGTGTTTACTGTTTATACATCTCTAATATTAAGCGGTTTTGTGGTGTGTGGAGCCTTTTTGTTTTTTTTTCTGCACCCAGCGTTTGCGCATGTGCGCCGCACGCCAACAGACGAGTGCAGCTCCTCGGAGTGGCCAGCGAGCCCAGCCAGTCAGCCAGTCAGCCAGCCCGCCAATATCATCAATATTATGCGCCTCGCCAAAGGTCTCGCCAAAGGTTAGCCCCTGGCCCGGCCCGGGATTTGTTGATCGAGTCGCACACAGAGAATCGTGTCGTGGATCAGTCGGGATCCTTTTCCGCGCATCGCCATTATTTTTTCTCTTTCCGTTCGACGCAGAGCCCCATGAAGTTGAACCCCTTTAAATGCATGCCCGTAGTGGGGCTGTCTTTTGGCGAATCGAACTTCTTGTTATGATGCGCTACACCATGCAGAGTTGTGTTCGTGTGATGGCCATCAGGCGTTCGGCGTCAGGCAGAATCGGGGACCTGCCAGCTTCTGGAGAAATCAAGAAAAGCGCGTGGGATGAGTCAGTCGACGGCGGCGGCAGCGATTGATACCGTTGTTTCTAGGTTCTCACCCTAGCCGGCCCGTTGCGGGCCCTGATACCGCAATGAGCGCTGCGCCGTGCACTCGAATCCCACCCAAGTATTTGTCGAGTGTCGACAGACGTGGGTAATATCGGACATCCTCGAGAGAATGTGCTGGTTGCTGGCGGCTTATCCGGCTGGAGTGGCCCTGGAGTCGAAGATACCAGCGAGCTCTGCTGCCGATAAGTCGTTACCGGGCCATACCGGGTTCTGATAAAAGGATAACGCGCAACTCGAGCCCAGCAAGCGCACAACGACACTGCACCGCTTAATCCGGTTGATGTCGGTTGAGGCGTTGGCTATTGGCGTAGTTTGGGGTCTACTTCGTCCCCGACCAGTGGTAGCTTATCCATCCAGAGAGTAGGGTGCCAGTGTCAGTGTCCGTGACAGCGCGAAACATGCACGCAAGGCGTCGACCGCTCGGCACGACGGCGAGATGCGCGGACAGCTTTGGGTGGATTAGATGAGAAAGATTAAACAAACAAACTGCGCACGCCGTTGATCGTGCCGGGGTCCCGGTCATCCTGGGATCGAAAGTCGTTCAGCGCGTAGATCAACCCCGCGCTTATCGGAGAGGATGCCTTCCGACGATGTGCGCGCTGTTGGCGATGTCGTTATTGTCGCTTCCAGCAAACCGCAACCCCGTTTCACGCGCTGCCTCCCGGCGTCTCGGCGTCGTCGTCGTCGTCAAGACTCAAGACTGATAATAACCTGCGCCTCTGTTTGCCCCCCGTGTGTGCCTCGCTCTGGAGAACTACACGGCGGACTACGGTTACGGACGGTTTTTTGGGGAAAACGAAGATTTGGGGGACCGGCGTCCCGGTGGCGAGCGGTGCCTCATGTCATGGTTTTGGTCCACGGCCGCACGGCAACCGCGTGTTTCGGGATTCGTGTGGGAACTTTTGGGCACGCAGATGATATTGACGGGATAGACAAAAGGGATGTATTCCTTCGCAAGCACCGCGCGCCGGAAGCGAATCCGACGTGACCCTGCTCAGCGATAACTTTGCATCTCGACTCTCGCTCTCTCTATTTCTCTCTCTTTCTCTCTCTCACTCTCTCTCTCTCTCTCTCTCTCTCTCACACACTCTCTCTCTCTCTGTCACTGGTTATTGGTGTGATCAGGGCGAAGGTTATGTGTCAAACCCCAGTAGGATCGGTTTTTATCAGTTCCCCAGCCGTCAGCGCTCACCGACCGATTCCGGCGATCGTGGCTTAGTTTTAAGGGTACGACGGATGGTGAGCAACCTACTTAATCTACTTCTCGAAGCCTAATCAGTCGGGGGAATGCTGTACGCTAGAGCTCCGCTTCTGCCCGTACGTGCGTTCGATTTCACCGCCTGTTAGGGAGTTTTAATCACGCGGCAGACAAAGGCGCCCACCCAATTAGAGGATCTGGGTGCTGTTGTCTGGGTTAGACGGAAGCCACAAGCGTAAGCGGCGAACCAGGCTTACCAGGGAGGACCCTGTTTACGACGACGCTCGACCTGGGGCGATTGTCTTAACAGTAATGTACCGCATTCGCTCGAGACTCCACAAAACCAGTACCAGGATAGACCAAAATTCTGTGACGCCTGTGGGGCCACTTTGTCATTCAAAGTTTTTTTTGCATTAACCGTGTCCGAATTGACGTCTGCCAAAATGCGACGAAGTGTTGAAGTCTGCCACTTGGCCGGTTCAGGGCTTTCCCATTTTGAATTACTTTCCAAATACGAGAATAAAGCCAAGCGAGATCCGGGGAATCACCGCCGACGGATGCTGATTTATCAATACCTGATAATATCGGATTTTATCCGCAACAGATACCTCACCTAGCATTTGACAGTATCGCTGTCATTTTGTCGACAGGTGTACGATCGTTGATGGCAGATCAAACTCCGGCTTAAGTTGTACTCATACTTAACACATCGCTCAATAAGTCCGTAGGATAGCTTGGTCCGGTGTTAGCAAACGCGGCACCCATTTCGAACAAAGCTTCCGCATACCCAAATGTTCATGCAAAATGGTAAACACACTGCCTTCTGATATCTTTACGGCCTCAGCAATCTCCTTCAATTTCAATTTGCGGTCGGATAAGACGATTTTGTGGACTTTTTGTATGTTTTCTTCAGTAACTGCCGAATTTGGGCGACCGGAACGTTCAGCATCATCGGTGTTCGTACGACCACGTTTAAAGTCACCAAACCACTTCTCAACCATTTGCCGGGATGGAGCAGAGTCCGAATAACATTTGTCAAGCCACTGTTTAGTTTGCACGGTATTTTTCCCCATCACAAAGCAATGCTTAATGAGCACACGAAATTCTGATTTTTCCATTTTTTTCAATTTACAAAAGTTGATTGAATTGTTCACACTGTAACTTGGTAGATAATAGTCCGAATGTCATGAAACTTTGACAGATATCGTTTGAAGGTTGGTACTGTCTAAAAATCATAAGGATTCTGTATTTGTTTCGCCATCTATATGTCATCCTGCGAACTTATTGAGCGATGTGTTACTCTATGAATGGTCTTGGTCGCCTTCTTCTGCTCAATGCACACTCTTTTGCACTTCTTTCCAGTGGCGCCGGGCGAGAAGTGGTTTCAAGGTCGCTTGCAGTTCATGCTAAGTCAGCGCGGTAAACCTCTGCTGGTACACGATGGGCACTCGTTCGGAATCCAGTACATACGGAAGGACAAGAAGTACTGGCAGTGCAACCTGTCGCGCAAGTACAACTGCAAGGCTCGTGTTACCACCACGGACACCGGTGACATCATAGTGACCAACAACGAGCACTGCCACACGGAAATCCGCCAGCACCTTCGCAAAGACTACAAAACGATGAAACTGGCGGCCAGCCTGGCGGCGAGTCGAGCGTCCTTCGAGGCAACCAACCTGGCGGTCGCGTCCACCAGCTCCAGCACCAGCGTCCACTCCTCCAGTGACTTCTACGTTGGGCCGGTCGCAGTGCCACCAGTGACGGCCGACCAGGAGATGCGAAGTCTGAACCTCAGTTGGACGTTCAACCGCGAGTCGAACAAGTGCAACGATTGAAACTAACCGCGCTTGGAGCTTCCCTACCAACCGGTAGCTAACGACCGGGGCTGACGAAACGCCTGTCCGGACGCCACCTTTACTCTAACATTACATTAGTAGCGGCGAGTAGGGCACTATGCGCTCAAAAGATTCGCCTCAAGCCTACATTATACTCTAATATTTTACTGTATAAGAATCTAGGAAAAGAAAAGCTAAAGAAAGGAGTACATCACAGAAATGTTCGTTTTCGATGCCAGCCACCATACTCCAACATAAGACTACACAGGAAGCAGCTACGATTGCGATTGCAACTTCACGATAGAACAGTAGACTCTTACAACATTTGGCGAAACATTTGTGTGTAAACCCCATACTGCATTCAGATATGAGTGTCATTAGTTCGCCTGTGCAGCAGCTAGTTCACGTTTATGTCATTCAAAAGATCATTATTCCTGGACAAACTCGTGACAACTTTGCATACGGTACGCCAAAGCCATATACATTCAACAGTTTAGTACAATAGCTGTGCATCATAGTTCCACAGATCATGCATTTACAGGTGACTATTTGCAGCACCTTGAATTTAGCTTTGTCAACCAACCAACCAATGAATGGCCCATATCAGCTGCAAGTGTTTTGTCCAATGCTGTGTTGTCTAAAACCTGCTGCCAGATTCAAGCCAAAGTGTTGTCCAGTCGCATCCTATGAAACACATCATTTGCTCAATGAAATGTGCCTTAAATGTAATGTTAAGTTAGATATTAGTAGTAAATTAAATGACAAGAATTCTAGCGGCGATTGATTGAATGGTAGTTCAATAAAAAACGAAATACACTTCCCGAAATTCCCACGGGCCGATTCGCTTCATCTATCTTCTTCTTCTATATATATAAAAATGAATGTTTGTCTGTACCGCTTTTTCTCAAAAACTACTGAATCAATCCGCGTGAAATTTTGCACAGCGTAGTTTTGTAACCCCGGGAAGCAGGAAGGGAAGCCGATCGTGTGCGTCACCGGGAATCCAGATTGTCTGAAAAGGATGCGTAATGGGAAATGAAAAGGGAAACCGATCGTCCGAAACGGAGACATAACGGGTGGCGGGAAGGGAAGCCGATCGGACGTCATCTGGAAGTCCGATCCTCTGAAATGCCGGATAGTTGAGAAATGAGAATGAAATGAGGCGTGGCAAAGCTCGCCGGGACCGGCTAATTTTTTAATAAACATACTACTGCCGCATGTTTCCTTCGTCCTTTTGCGGAGCTTGATACTTTATTTAAACTTGATCATAAATAGCTTTGATTGTACTGTAGTACGAGAACGGTATGGTAACACGAGACACGTCGAAATTGTCAAGGAATCAAGCAGCGCCGTTTCGCTGTCGTCCGGACTTCATGCAGGTAAGATACGGCAATTTTTTTTATAAAACAATTATCGATTGATGACGGAACTTCCTTAAACGGCAAACGATACATTACAGCATTCAGCGGAATATGGTACCGAATGCGGCAGAGTAAAATAACTGTATCGTCAGGTAACGTGAATAGATTTTTCCGAGTGGGCCAGGTTCGTTGGAGAGGCATTCACCAATTACCAAAACGGCCTCGGGATGTAAACAAATGCATCCGTCATCAATAACATTACTGCATGAGTGAAGCAGCATCATATACAAAGCATGAATGCGCACGCGTTGCACAACACTCCCTGCACAGTTATGATCCGTGCTCACTGGAAACAGTGCTTGCCATTTTGCTTTTCCATGCCAAAAATCTATAGCTGAGGCCACACGAAGCGTAACGTAATGTTTTTGGCATTTCAGATTAATGCCAAACTGTTTACGCCTCGGCCAAAACATATACGTTTGACAGAAGCGCACCCAGTTTGGCATTAATCTGAAATGCCAAAAACATTACGTTACGCTTCGTGAGGCCTCAGCTTATCGGTGTTACCTGTTCATACTGCGAGGCCACACCAAGCGCAAATCGGACCGCAAAAACGTCATTTCGTTTGCGCTTCGCCAGGCAGGAAAAATATAAAAACGAAATGTCAAACGTGTTTACATTCGTGTTTTTGGTCTGAGAATATAGAAATAGAAGAGAAATCAATTGATTTCTGAATATGTTTTCTGTTTTTTTTTTTCGATTTTGTTGCTATACCAGCAAATAAGAACTTGAATTATCCTCTGTTTGTAAGCAAAGCGTATGCAAAAAGTATTTACGGTCGGGTTTACGCCTCGGCCGACCCGTAAACGTTTTGACAGAGGCGCAGCAGTTTGGCATTAATTTCTAATGCCAAAATCATTACGTTACGCCTCATGTAGCCCTCTAGTTACGCCAGAGTTGTCAGAAATGCTTGCTGCAGGGCTGCCAAACGGTGCCACATTTAATCGCTAGTTCGTAGCGTGAGAAAGAGAAGGCGTATTCGCTTTCGGGCAGACTATGCGCATCGACACGCTGCGCTGCGTAGGTGTTAGTGCGGGAAGCAAAACTCGCTGCTTGCTGATCCGCTTGGTGGTGAGCTGTGCTTTTCTCTCGTGTTTTTGCAAAAATCTGCCGATACTGGTCTCAAGTCGCCACCATGGCGCAATACCTTCGAAACAACGACGTGTCTGACAGAATCGTTTTATCGTGTGTGCCAGTGTAAATAGTTGAACATTCTGTTTGTTCCCGTTACCGTTACCGTGCATTGCATACCAGGGAGCCTCACATCGTCGGGGATGTGCTGATTGAGTCATCAGTCCCAAGTCCCAGAAATCAATGGCAGGTTCCGCAAAAACAGAGTAAAAATGGTGGAACCACGAACAGTCGCGAGTCGCGCATAGGAGCGGAACCAGCGACAGAACGTAACTTGCTGTGCAATGTTCGGTTGTAGAAGAGCATCATTTTGTGGTGTTCGCAACAACTACTCGTGCCCTTCTATCAAATTGTCCGACAAAGAAGAAATAAACCGCTTAACAAACTTCGAGAAAAGCTGCAAAAGCAGCAACTACGCACTGAAATGTCCCAACCTGCAACTTTCGACCGTGAATCCGATCTGATGCAAAGGATGTCACCGCCAGCACCTTCCTCGCTAGATGAGCGCGAGCTCGAGAGGTGCATGGCGGAGCTGGAGATTCTTGACGACCAGCTGGCCGATGAGCGACTGTCGCGGAAACCACACTTTCTCGATTACGACAACAAATCGCCGGGCGAACTAGAGGACCGGCAAGAGCCAACCCTTGGCGCTTCGTTACCATCGCCCACAGTGCCGGTCGTGAGCCAGTTCCGATATCTTCCAAATAATGGCAAAGAGGTGCCCATGGATGACCTAGCTCATCAGATGAACTCATCCTGCGATACTGTACCCGTCGTGTACCCGAAACCATCGCCTTTCGGTGGCACGTGGCCGATGAAGGAGCGCGTTCGCTCGGCACGAAACGGGTCTCAGCTGCACCCGGTGGTCGGCTCGGAAGTTGGCCCGAAAATGGAGTGTGTCTATTCGCTGCTCGCCATGCTAGGGTCAACGAACGTGTTGGAGATGTCGAACAAGTTCCTGGAGCTGTCGCGCAGTGACGAAAAGTGTGCCGCCCTACGGCGGGCCGGGTGTGTACCGATGCTGGTGCATATCATCCACAACGATCCGAACGAACATGCGCGCAAGAATGCGCGGCTGGCGCTGGTAAATGTGATTCGTGCCAACGGTGAGCGAAATGGTGCACGACGCGAGTTGAAAGTCCTTCGCCTAGTGGACCATCTCATCGATTACGCCGAAATGCTGAAGGAACAGCATGCTACTATGGTGCAGGACGAATTCAAAACAAAGCAACGGCCAGCAGCCAATGTACCGGAAGAACAGGAACGGCGACCGATACAGGCGATCTGTACCATGGCAAAGATAAGCTACGACGAGGAACACCGACGGGCGATGTGTCAGTTCGGGGCACTGCAAACCATCGCGTCACTAATCCAGCTCGACCATCTCGTACATGGCACGGCCACGGACGTATCGCCCAAGTGCATCGAGCTGCGCCGCTACGCGAGCATGGTGCTGACGAATCTAACATTTGGCCAGGGTAACAACAAGGCACTGCTGTGTGCTAACCGGGATTTTATGCAGGCACTCATCGCACAACTCGCCCGCATCGAGCTGGTCCAGGTTACCGCCTCCGTTCTGCGCAACTTGTCCTGGCGGGCCGATACCGTAACCAAGCAAACGCTGGCCGAAATCGGCACAGTACGCATCCTAACGGAGGCCGCCATGCACTGCACAGTGGAGAACACGCTGAAATCGATTCTTTCCGCGCTGTGGAACCTGTCCAACCACTGTGCACATAATCGGTCGAGAATCTGTGAGGTCGAGGGAGCGCTAGAGTTTCTGACCGATTTGCTCACCTACGACGCACCGAGCAAGACGATGGCTATCGTAGAGAACGCTGGTGGCATCCTGCGCAACATTTCGAACCACATCGCGCAATCTGACAGCTACCGGCAAGTGTTGCGGCGAAAAGGCTGTCTGAAGATTTTGCTTGATCAGCTGAAATCGCCCAGTCTGACGGTGGTAAGCAATGCCTGCGGTACACTCGGCAATCTTTCCAGTGGCAGCCCTGAGGATCAACTGTTCTTGAGGGAAAACGGTGCCATATCGATGCTGCGGTCACTCATTTACAGCAAGCACAACATCATCTCGAGCGGTTCTCGGTTGGCGCTGCGAAACTTACAGCACCAGCCGCACCTTCGTGGGCCGTGCCCAGGAACTGTGACCCTGGTGGCTGACGAGAATGGGGATCATTACCACGCGGCCTCGAAAATGGCGGTGGCATCGACGGCGGTGCCACTGAACGCGTTCGAAGCCCAGAAAGAATTGCCCAGTCTAAACGTTCGAAAGCAGCGTGCGATTGAGCAAGAGCAGCTGGAGAGTGCTTTCTTTGCCAAACCAAATGCTTCGGTAGAGCGAACGGAAGAGGACGAACTGGAGACGGATGATGATGATGAAGTGAAAGTGCAGATGGAGGATTTAGTGATGTCGATGCAGGAGAAGGAGGACGAAGGAGGAGAGGAGCGTGAACTGGTAAAGAGCGAGGTGGAAGGCTTCGATCAGACGGAAAACGAGAGTGACACGTCCGTACGCTCTCCAGAGCCAGTACCGTCGCAACAGTCGATCAGCTATGGACTGCTGGAAGACTTGCAGCAGACTCCTTCGTACGACTACCAGGAGACGGACATCGATCAACTAACAGACTACTCATTGCGCTATGCAGAAAACCAGTCAGATTCGGACGAAGGGAACGCAGAACAGGATGGCGAGCCTGGTGTAGAGGACCGAGTAGAGCACTGTGAAAAACCATACCAGGCTGACGCGGTGGTCGGCATGCTCATACCGGAGGATTCAGTCAAATGTTACTATACCGAGGGTACTCCGCAGATTATTTCGAGCGCAACATCGATGAGCGATCTGCGGATGGTAGCAGCGCCGAGTGTGAAAACGACGGCAGTCCACAAATCGAATCCTATTCCGATCAGCCAACGAATGAGCGTGGCCGGTGCTGGTCCTGCGGTTGTTAGTGTCGGCCGTACTGATGATCTCGGGAGCAACACGCCTGACAAACCGTATAACTATTGCGAAGAAGGAACGCCCGATTTTAGTCGCGACGATTCTCTCACTATCCACGAGCTCGATGATGCTGAGATGGCGACGGAGGTGTTCAAGGAGGACGCTGGGGAACGGGGAGTTGGCAAAGGGACACCGACGGCTCCACCAACCGTTCTCGATCCTATAGACTCGATGCCCACGCCCAGTGTCGGCGCCGCCAACGCTTCCGCCACAGACTCGGCCGCTGTCAAATCGGTTTCCTTTCTCAACACAGCGGAAGAAACTCCTCTGATGTTTTCGCGTACCAGTTCGATGGGTTCACTGTCGAGTGCGGAACCTGTCTGTACCGACGACAAGAGCTCGATCGTGAGCGAGTTCAGCCGACTAGCGTCGGGCGTAATTTCACCGTCCGAACTACCAGACTCTCCCACGCAAACGATCGCCCACTCGCCACATCGTGCGGCGGGGCTCGGTGAAACGGCGCGAGAAAACATCCTTGTTTCAAAGCAGTGCGCTGGTGAGGAACAAGCGAAGGATGAAACAGCGGCTGTAGTGATGATGGTTGGTGAGATACCAGAGTCGGAGAACCCGCACGAAGCTGTACCGATATCGAAAGATACGTTTGCGGAAGCCGTGAATGTCAATTTTCAAGTCACACACACACCGGCGCTGTTCTCGTGCTCTACAAGCCTTAGTAACCTTAGCATCGAAGGGGACGAAGCCAAAAAAGTGGACGGTGCAATAGGTCAACATTTGAAGGATAACAGAGGCGAGCAGGGCACATCTAAAGGTATGGCGATGACGATAGCACCGTTGGTGGATTCTGGTGCGCGCCCTCCGCCAGTACTTCCACATCCAGCGACCCTCGTAACAATGGGGTCTAATGGCATTGAAGGAGGAAACGTTTCCGATGGAGATTCGGACGCAGGAGGTGATGACGAGCTGCTGGCTTCTTGCATCAGCATTGGCATGAGCAGTGTGGTAGCTCGTAATGCGACAACGAAAAAGAATAAGTCCGTGACGGCCTCGAGAATTTCGCCGCAGCTGCCATTTCCAGCCGCGCCCGGAACGCCGGGCAACCAGAGCAGCGAACTCGAGAAGCAAGTACCGAACGGAGTGTTGCCTTCCGACCAGGTGCATGGGCAAGGCAATGATTCGGACGATAGTACTTCCGGGGGCATGGCTGAAAACAGCGACCAGTTGGTCGAGGAGTGCATAAGAACTGGAATGTCGAAACCGAAGCAGCAGCCACCGGCAGAAGGCAAATATAAGCCTCCGGATCGAGGTACGGACAGGAGGTCGTTGCCATATGAAAATGAACACTTATTCCGGATGATGCGAACGACAGCACTGCCAACATTACTGGCCACTGATGAGCTAAATCCGTTTCACGTGGAAAATAGTCCGTGCAATTTTTCCATCGCTTCCGGACTCTCCGATCTGACAGTTGCTTCCGAGACAAATGTGCTACTGACACAGGAAAGGTTAGTTTTCACACATGCGATGAGTTGACGGTTCAGACGGGTTTAAAGCTAGCCCATTGCAGGATGTTTGATGTTTCGTTCTTATCGAAATTATTTCTTCTCCCTAGATTGGAAGATAATCAAGAACATTCAACATTGAGCGCTACGCACGATTCATTGAGCTCACTGTCACTGGAGTCCGACAATGATGATCATATACTCGACGAAGCGATTGCCGCAGGCATCGGCTCTAAGGCCCAGCATAGCGGATCGCGTCTCCCGATGATGCAAGTGGCAAGCAGATCATCCGCCAACATGGAATCTAGTTCTCAAACTGGATCGTCTGGAATCGGATTGTTGGTGACGACGGAGGCAGCAGCCGGTCACATAAATAACTCTGCCGACGATGCCGCCGATGACGATTCGATGGATTCGATCGATTCGATATTCGCCAACGATCCACAAAACGATTCGTTGCTCGAACAGGCCATCGAGACGGGGATGAAGGGTGGCATGATGACGGAATATGGACCGATCACCGGGTACGAGTTTCAAGCCGGTATGCTGTACGGTACCATTTCGTACCAGCGCGAGCCGGAGCCAGCGGAAAGTTTGTCTGACCGGCACGATGATGATTATGAGCTGCTGGCTGAGTGCATCCACGTCGGGATGCAAGGAAAGTCCCGGACGTCTGGCACGAGTGGTACTGCAGTGACGCAGGATTCGAACACACAGAAAGCTCCTGGTGGAGCAAGACGATCGCATATCGCCCCCTATTCTTCGTCGAGCTCCTATCCTCCGCCGACGGCCAGTTGTGAAACCGTGCGCGTCAGAAAGTTCCAGAGGCCAAAAAACGTGCAAACTACGCCTGTGATGTTAACGGTTGCCGGTGCCGCCGAAGCATCAGCAGGCGTAGTAGAGCGCCAGGCAAGCTGGCAAACCACACATCCACTCGGAACATCGGCGAAAGTGAAGCCAGCGGTGGGACCGGTGGCGGCGTTAAGATCGTCCACGAACATACCGGCTCCTTCGCGACGCTATCAGCCTACCGCTATCAACAACATCCGCAATTCCGTCAGCAGCAACCACTGCAAGAGCACGGTGAACACCAGCACGAACGCCATCATAACCATCAGCGGCAGCGGCTTGGATCACGACAACATCACCGTGCGCTTATTACCGAGCAGCGAGTGGATGAACTTACGGTACAACCGGCAAGTGCGGCTTCATTCCGCCGCCATTACCGCCACCAGTGGCATACACGTGGCGCCGACGAGCGGCGGTCCGAAGGCATCGGGCGACCGTTCGGCGTCGGTAGCGAATGGGTGTGAGCAGGCTGAAAAACAGCCACATACGGCGGTCGCGATTGAAAAGCACAAAGATCCAAAACAGATGCTGCAATCCGTCGAGCGTCTTACCGAGCGGCTGGTGTCTCGCACTCAATACTTCCGCCCGGTAGCCGACGACGGTAACAGCGTAGCAAAGCAGAGCGATGATGGGATGGAAAAGAGCGGGGGAGCGAGGACAGCAATACCGAAGGTAAGTTCGATTTTTGTCTTTGTTTGACAAAAACCGAGATCTAATCGTGCTTGCGTCAGTTGTGCACAACGGTACTTTAAACCTAACAGCAAAGCATGGGAAGTGTAAGCCCCCTTGAATGTAAACATTAAAATCGATATTACCACGTCTTATTAAGTTTACGTCACATGCAATATCGTATGGGCATGAATTTTGTTATAATGCAATGGTATTTAATTCTTTTAAATCCCCTGTGCAGAATGTAACCACCAGTCGACCATCGAAACACCTCACCAAACTACCTAAACAACTTTCGCGTAGGTCATCAGTGACCAAACCAGGCCAGATAAGACACCGGCCTGCACTGTGCATAGTGAAGACCGCTACCGCTGTTTCACGTCCTACTCCTACACCATGTACCGGTCGCACTGCAGGTGCCACTACCATCGAACCCAAACCAAAGCCATCAACCGGAGAAGACCGTAAGCGGTATGGTAACGTGTCAGCAGCATCACCAACATCGCAAAAACTTGACAAACTCTCTATTCGTGATACGAAATTTACCACGACAACACAAGTGCTAAAATCAAAACCTACGTTGGGTTCCGTGACTGACTCTGGCAAACGACGGCTTAGCGTTTCTGCCACAACAGTTAATGTCGACCGGACGCGAGCAGCGTCTGCCTTGTTTGAAGAGAAAAGTAAACGCAAGTCATTGGTTCCAGCTATGTTAGCAACCACTTCAGCATCCGTTAGTTCTAAACATCGGCCCCCTACTCTGCCGGGAGAGGCTATCTTCAAACGAAAGACGAACGCTACGCCCATGGCAGCCAAAGCACGTCCCGCAATTGGACCGGGGGAACAAGGCAGTCGCTCAAAACCGAATATGGCGGGAGATATAGGATGTTCAGCGCTTGCTGCTCCGTTCGAAAAGACTAAGAACAAACTTCCAACAGCGAGTGGAGGAATAGATAACACGGAAGTGTCGGCCAAACTACGTCAACGAACTTTCGTATTCGATCGACCGAAGGTTGTAACAAACGGTCCGCACTTGCCCGTCTCATCCTGGATTCTAAAGCGTCGTGTTCCTACACCGGCTCAATGCGGTGGTGTTGCTAACGCAGGAAGCGTAGTGACAGACACTCATCGGCAATCCAACCAGTCAATAGCCGTCGTCGAACATACGACGGCTACCGAACGGATTCCCAAGATGTCTCTCCCGATGTACGGAAATTTTTAAATTCGAGCACAAACAGCCTAGCAGACAGAATTCTTGCGGATAATAGCTAAATTATTTCCCCATTACATTTTCGTAAGTGCATACTCTCTAAGAAAATAAAATCCCACCACGGTAATGACACCTCAAAATGGCATGACTCGAGCAGGTTCTTTCCCATAAGTCGGGAAAAACTGTACACTATTGTTCAGCGTTTCCTTTCTGCAGTGATGTTTTAAATGAATGAGTCGAGACATCACACGGGTCCTGTACTGCCATATCTAACCTTCATTACCATTGTCCCCGCTCTTATTGTGCGATCAAACGCGGTGTTTCGAATGCCCAACACATGATGTTTCGATCAAGCAATATGATACGTACATATACAAAAGCATATCCAATTACACATTAAATTATGTTAGTGATGAGTATGAGCCATCTTCACCCAAAACTTGCTAACTCAATGAACGGATGGATGAAATATGTGAAAAATAGAGTTTAAAACTGAATTAAGTGATGGAGCTATGCGTGTCCCACCTGAAACGCTGTCGGTTAATAGCGAAGGCATTACGCTGTAGTTTCATAGATGTTACAAATGATCCATATTCGGCTATCGAGTATTCTTCTAATTTGCACGTATTCAGCGTTTCTAATTCGGACTCGAATGCATGATTCTAGCAAGAAATTCTACCTGCGAGCCAGGCAGCTGGCATGAATAGAATATATTAGAATACGTTCCGCATCATTCTACAGTAAATTAATGAATTCCAAGAATCTCTGTATTTAGTTTTCATTGATTACAAACAAGCTCTAACCAAGCTTATCGTGCAAATCCGTGGGATGCTTTGAGACACAAGGGTATACAGATAGAAGCGACTTAGTCATTGAAGCGGAGTATCAGGCGTTCTCATGCAGAATGAAGATCCTGTCCGGACAGTTGCCAGTGTTCGGCAGAGATGTATATTATTTCCGTTACTATTCCTCATCGGTATCGACGAGATCATGGTAGTGCACCATGCTTAGGCAATCTATGACGTGTCTAAACGACTTCGCTCTCAACGACTGAGAGTCTTCTAAACGCTCTCATGTGCAGGGAAAGCACGACAACCTCGCCAAGCATTTTTTTCATGGCTGATCAACAAGACCAAATCAGAGGATGTTGATATGATTGAGTCCTTCCGACTTTAGAATAGCTAGCCAACTAATGCAGTGTCAGCAGTGTAGAAATGTATGCTGCCATAAGTTAGTGAAATATGACGTGTATGAGCGGAGAACAATCAGAAGCTGCCGTTCGTCAGCCAATGCCTGCGGTGCATTTCTACACAACTCGATCTCGAACGTCGATATCATCAAAAGTTGATAAATATAGGAATTTGCGAAAATAGGGGAAGGTGGGCCTTAGCATTCGAAAAAACTTACATGAAATATAAAACAAATGCTAGACTGGACGCCGTAAGCAGCAGAGATTAGCTGTCATGCCTACTAAACCTCATCAAAGATATAAAACCAATCTCAAATGGCTCTAGGAAAAAACGAAAAATTGGCATTGACAGCATTGGCCAGGCCAGACAGCGGCATTGTCACTGTTCGATCGGCCGTATGCACCACTACAAGGGATCATATAAAAAAGGGTGTTCGTTACTTATGTAGTAAGTAAACTTCTCAAGACGTCAGCTTAAATCCTGTGCATTCATTTCAGTCTAAAAAATAAGAGGATGGAAACAAAGCTCTGGTCTTCTGACAGATGAAATAAGTGGCCATACAGAAATTAACGAAGCTCAAATTAGGCATTTCAGGTAAGCCTTGGGTAAAACGTTGGTAAATTATGTACTAATTAGCGACCGTACGTAGAACAGAACTAGCGGCATTAAGTCCATTGTGTTTGCTTCTATCATACAATTTGAAAACTAATAAATATAGTCTGAAATCGAAAAACCAACAAGGGTATTTGAAAACATGTAATAGTTTAGTCACATCGCCGATATAGTCGTACATCATCCTGAAACGTTTTTTTTACATAAAAGCATGTCTGGTTCAAAGTAAATTTGCTACTCGAACTAACAATCGGCAGCAGTGGAGAAATGGAGAATAATTATAACAATAGCAAGATGCTATAAGTAATACACTCTGTCAAATTCATATAGCCGCATTTACGCAAATTACATTTTTAACGTATCTCCCAAACCGTCCTTTCGATTCATTTTCTGGTTTTGACTTGAGACATTTTCTGGAGACTTTTTTAAGTAGGAAAATTTATGAATAAAACCATTCCGTTTGATTGAAGTTTTATGATTTCTAGCTTTTTATCAACCAAATACGATACAGGTAAAGTAAGTAAACTTCTCAAGAAAGGGGAAAAGATACGTTAAAAATATGGGTGCGGCTATAGAAAGTTGACAGAGTGTATTGCCATGATGTACGACCGTTTGATGAGAACTGCGGAAACGATATCGTTCTTGTGAACAGCCAAATGGGATATATTGGAATTGGATGTGCAAGTGAAAAAGTGCAAATTTTCATTTCGAGTTGCAGAGTTTGAACTCGAAAGTTTATAGCACACATTAATACACAAAGGCAAAAAACAATTCTATGAACCCCTAAAAAAAAATTGAGAATCCCCACTTACCACATACTCGGGTAGTATTTTGAGTGAGTCCTAAGGGTTATTTCCCTCAGACTAAAATGTTATTATTCGATGGCGCTAGATTGGCTTGTTCTAGAGTTCCAGAACGCCACAAGCTTCGAAAATCGATTTTATAAATCTAACATTGTTGTCCCGGTTATTGTTTCCATTCGAAATTCGTTTTGAAATTAGTTATTTTTTATTAACATAACACGATTAGAGTTTTTACAATCATAGGTAATCATGGCCACGTAATCATATTGATTCGAAATCAAACATTTACGCACCACCCCAGCGGTTTGGTCGGCCATACTTTCTATTCTACAATTTGCACCATATTGATGCGCACCGCAGTGTCGGTCAACGGTCTATTTGCGATACCACATCTGCACCGTCTTCATGCGCTTTACCTTCTTCTGCAACTGCAGCACTCCGTACAGTAGCGCTTCAGCAGTCGGCGGGCAACCCGGTACGTAAATATCGACCGGTATGATACGGTCGCAGCCACGCACGACTGAGTACGAATAATGGTAATACCCACCGCCGTTCGCGCAGCTTCCCATCGAAATGACCCAGCGGGGTTCCGGCATTTGATCGTATACCTTTCGCAACGCTGGTGCCATTTTGTTTGTTAGCGTTCCAGCTACGATAATGACATCTGCTTGGCGTGGCGATGCCCGAAACACCACTCCAAAACGGTCCATATCGTATCGTGGGGCGGCGATGTGCATCATTTCCACCGCGCAACATGCCAGTCCGAACGTGAGTGGCCAAATCGAACCCTTTCGGCCCCAGTTGAGCACATCATCCAATCGAGCCACAGTCCAATCCGCCCAGCTTGACTGCTTCGTACCGAACGGACTGTACGGTAGTTTCTCGGGTTTATCATTCTGCACCACCGGCATGGTGGCCTTCGATCGCAGTGGCACCACCTGGATGGCCCCGTTGATTGACGGCAGCCAAAGTGCCTTCGACAACAGCGGACGGACTGCCAGCATCGTGTGATTGATGATGAAGCACTGGCCGCAGAGATAAGTCTGGAACACAACGCACAGAGAACCAAGCATTAATGGGTATTGCTAGCCCAAAAGCAGCACCGGACGTCGCATTTCACAAAGGAAACTACAACGTACCTATTGCACCGGACAAAGTGCGACGAAAATGTGGCCGGGTTTCGGATGGTTCGAATTTACATAAGCATGAAGTGGACGAAAAACTTGCTATTGTTCATAAAAATAACACACACTCACTCTTACACGTCCGTCAATTTGACAGCAGACTCAAATAATAACCGTCTCACTGGGGGGCTACATGAGGCGTAACGTAATTATTTTGACATTACAGATTAATGCCAAACTGCTGCGCCTCTGTCAAAACCTTCACGGGTCGGCCGAGGCGTAAACCCGAGCGTAAATACTTTTTGCATACGCTTTGCTTACAAACAGAGGATAATTTAAGTTCTTATTTGCTGGTATAGCAACAAAATCGAAAAAACAAGAAAAAAATATTCAGAAATCAATTTATTTCTCTTCTATTTCTCTTCTATTCTATTTCTATTTCTCGGATCAAAAACACGAACGTAAACACGTTTGACATTTCGTTTGCATATTTTTGCTGCCACACGAAGCGTAAACGATTTGACATTACAAATTAATTTTACGCTAGTTCTTACGCCTCATGTAGCTCCCCAGTGACAGTTAATTCGATCGAGCTTGCGACCGACCAGCGATCCGAAAGCTCTTGTTCCCGTGGGAAAGCAGAACAACAAAATCTACATATTTAAAAATGAATGTTTGGCTGTGTAACTGCTAGAAATAATAACTGTAATAATAATAATAATAACATAACTGCTAAAAAATTCAGTATAATTTGGATTGTTTTCGAGCAAATTGAATTAAATTCGGCAGATATGGGCTTTTGGGTTGGGGAAACCCAAGCCACGAGCTTTCGGATAGACGGCAAACAGCGCTGACGACGGCAAAACGGACGGTTGTCGTCGTCCGATGACGGACATCAAACGCACACACTCAGCGTTCTTCGCCGCCCAAACCAAGTATACGAAACTTGGCCAAAGTTTGTAAGCGACACCAAAGTAGAGTTGTCTTTTTATACAGATTCGTCGTCGCAGTACGAAGTTGACGTCGACACCGGTGTGAAGGGTCCCATACAATCCCATACAAGACAACGCGTTTTTACGCGTCGCTCGCTACGCTACGTTCAGTTCAGTTCATTTCAGTTTCTGTGTGCACAAGCCTTAATAGTGTTGGGAAAATCTAGCTGGCTTTGAGGAAATGCACGCTTACGACCGACTCGTTAGCAGTAGTGAAGTTTGGTTATGTGCTTACCTAACTATGCACCACACCGCAGGTTAGTTTAGTTCGTTGGTCGCTTGCTGTTTAGTGTGATTTGTAAAAGTACGGTACATACTACATAGGTCGTGTAGGTTTATAACGTGTCCCGTAGGATTCTCCGCAATATCGACGAATAACCGGACTAAACTCGTTTTAACAACAGATGAGCCAATGCGATACGGAAACAGACTTGGTAGATTTGAATATTTTGCATGAGCTATAATTTTCACTAAAGTTTATAGTTTATTTATATTTTATAGCAATAAAATACCAATGCCATAAACGGGGCTTTTTAACAATCGTCTGTTACTGCTGTTTTAGGCCGTCCGACGGTTTACCGTTAGGACGGTAAAACGGACATAGTTGCTCCTTGGGGTACGTACACGGTCCAACGAAACCAATAAACCACCGATACCCCCTGGGTAGCCAACGGCTCTATCATTACAAAAAGCTTGTCGACAGCAGACCTGCACCTGTCAAACAGAAATCCTACTCGGGTTGTGAACATTCGGCATGTTCATGTGAAATAAACAAAGCATTTTCTAGCTAAATATTTAAATATTTCCGAGTAACACAATCACACATTATCAATTGCTGATTCAAGATGATGCGATCAAAACTTCGAAAACACCACTGCAAGAAAGCAGCAATACAGAGCCCACGTGTCGTAATACGTGAACCTGCCTTCAATGCCACGATGGAGTTTCGACCTAGGGCTTTAGACGAACGATGAGAGCGACTCTGATTGGTTGAAGTCATAGCGATGTATAGACGGCCTAATGTAAATGAGGCATTGGCAGTATTTGTGGTGCAACACCATCAATGACCGTTGAGTGCAAGCAGTATTTTATCATCAATCAGTACTATGTTCTCGGCTGGGATGTATCGCTTTGAGCCAAGGTAAGCAGGAGTGAGAAAAAGGCAAAGTTAGTGTTGCGACCAATTATTCGTAGGACACAGAAAAAATCGGGACAACCATAAAGACAAGGGCGCACAAATTTAAGCCGTGTACGTGTAGGGATGTTGTTGCAACGAACAACGGAATTTCATTGTGGGTGACGGCGCATTTCAGAAGCTACCGATTTGGAATATAAAATTTCGCAGCATATACTGTTACTTTCCCTCTTTGTGCAGTGTGCATTAGACAAAGTCGTGAATCGACATATTAGGTAGGCCAAAGGTAGGTTTTTTTTTCTTCGAACCATTGAAGTTTCCGTCCTTGCTTGCTCGGTACGGAAACAAAGAGCCAACTACGACGTTATTGTAACCCGTTCAGAATGTTTTCGTAGAAAGTGCTTCTCCCGATTTTCATGAAACCGATTTTGCTCGATTGCGTGCGATGCGTACGGACTTTTCCTAGCTTCATGCGCTGGTTCACGCGCTGGGGGATGTGCAGCCAACAGTGGGGGGTCTCGGAGTGTGTGTTTTCTTTTCTCCTGCTCACACTCACTAACCGTATATCTCAAACGTTCGATGGAAAGAAAAAAAACGGGTGGTGCGTTTTTATTGTTCGTTTCTCTGACATTTTTTATGCATTTTTTTTCCTTTGATAGCCCAACAATGACTTACAGTGATCCAGACATGTTGTTGGAAATCATAAAATGGAAGCAGGAGTACGAAAATCGGAGTCTGCAGGATTCCGACATTCATCTACACTTCTCGAATGTCGCCAAATCGTTGCTTCACTTCGACCAACAAATCGCCCCATCGGTTCATGTTCCGACAGGAGGTAAGCACCAGCCGTTAGCAATACTAAAATCAACAACTACTAAATCGAAACGTGTCTATCGTAATAGTAACTTTTCCAGGAACGTTCGTGTACGATGATGCGAGTGCCCGGACCAAGGTTATTCAGTTGTTGGAGGGTTTCATCAGCGACGATCCGGAACATTTCATCGAAAAGCTGAAGGGCACCCAAAACGTATCATCCGTGTGCGGTCGAGTGTTTAAAATCGGGGAACCTACCTACAGCTGCCGTGAATGCAGTGAGTAGCGAACTAAGGACAGTCGAGTTGAAAGGATAGGAAATGTGGCTTCTTTTGAATTGCAACTGGTAACGGTTGGCACAATTTTATTTCGGAATGCTTCTCTGTTTCCTCGTTATAACGTATTCGGCTACAATGACGTAGACTTGATTTCAACCACATTTTAGCGAAGCATTTGGTGCACATGACGCAGAATTGCACATCCTGGGAACATCATCGTAATGTCTGATTCTTTCACTATACAACTATATAGTTACAGGAAAAACAGTTACGGTCTCTCTTGATAACGTTTCCGACTGATAACGTAGAAACGATTGCAACCAATCAGATAACAACATTTGGGCGGTGACATCAACACAACACAGCATTCAACCAAACAGTAAATGTTCTAATTCAATCGTCGCATTCAACCAGCTCGAATCTTCTTTCGCTCTTTTTTAGAACTCTTCAATAGTTACGATTCTATATGCTTGTTGTTTTGTCGAACCTTACTCCGTCGTCCTTATTTGTTTATATTATAGTCGATTGATTACTAGCACCACATCATCAATGCTATATGAAGTTAGAGCAATAAAATGTATGGGGGTGCTGAAATCCTTAAATAACGATTAAGGATGTAAATCAACGTTTTCGTTATCACCAACATAACTGCATGACGATCGCTGTCAGCCATCAGTGTAGGGACATTGAACATATCATTCAACCAATAAGAGCGTTTGGGCTACCGAAACTGAATGTACTGCAGCTTACTTCGATTTCACAATTGCGTGTCAGTTTATTTAGCGGTAGGCCGTTTTTAAAGTGCACCTGGCACGTACAAAAAGTGCGATCGCGCGGTTGTTAAGCGTCACGCGTATTATTAGCGGGGTGCCGTAAGACGTACGTTCGTTACGAGAGCTGGCGAGAGACGAATGAAGCCCTGCGCTGAAAGTCTATAATAATATAACAACAAAAACGAAAGCTGGCCAAGAAGAGAGCGAGGGTTCGGCAGTTGTGTCTCTTGGTCGACGGACCGATCTCGAATTTCTTCAGCGTACTATCATAGTCTACAGTCAACAGTTAATAGACATGTTCGCTCTAGTGTAACGGGGCTTAACTTTTTGTTGGAGACTCTTGTTGAAAAATCCCTCTTGCCAAATATTCGTTTTTTGCTATTTCTCGAGCAGAGTTTTCTCTGCACTCTGTATCTTCCATTTTGTAGCGATCGTATCATTTTATGATTCGTCATGTATCATTTTATCATATCATTATCATGTATCATATCATTTATGTATCATTTTATGATTCGATTCATTCTCACTAGCGGTCATGCAGTACCATAACTATCCATCTTAGGCAGTCCAGAAAGACAAAGGAGGCATTAGGCTCAAAGACCGCTTGAAAACGCGAGGACCCAGCTGTTGCAGTGCAGAACACGAAGAAGCTCAGTTTCCGCCTTATACTAGACTGTTCGTTATTAGTACAGCGTCTTACTAGCGTACCACAATTCTCATATACCACAATTCTCATTTCCCTGTATGTATCTTCTTGTCCATGATTTTCTTCTCTCTGTTGTGCGATGTCGATCGTGGCTCACAGGCATGGATGCCACTTGTGTGCTATGTTCATCATGTTTTAAAAAGTCAACCCACCGACTGCATAAATACAAGATGGCTACATCGGGTGGTGGTGGTTGCTGTGATTGTGGTGATCAAGAAGCATGGAAAAAAGATCCCGTCTGTGAAGGACATGGCGTAAGTATAGAAACATAAAACGCAAAAGGATCGTTATCTTGTCGAAACCATTCCAATTTTTTTGTTTTGTTAAGGTGCATTGTAATGCTTTAATGTTTTTTTCTTCTTGTAGCAAAGTAATTCTGATCAAGGCGCATCGCAGCAACAAACAGCGCCACTACCCGAATCGGTACAGGGCCGCTGTCGATTCGTGTTTCGTGTCATACTGCATTATTGCATGCGTGTGCTTCAGATGCACAGTGACGGTAATCTGGTCGAGCTAGACGACGAAGAGAACTCCCACTGCACGATACTCTATAATGACGAAACGCACACGTTCGAGCAGGTGAGTGATGAACTGACTCCTCCTCTTCTACAAAACCAGTTGAAGAAATAATTGACACATTTCACTTCTGCGCTCTTTTTTCGTTGGTTTTTCTGTTATCATCGTCTCTGCCAACAAATCACACAGGTCATACAAACGTTGACGTCGATTGTAAAATGTTCGCAGAAAGAAGCGGTCGATTATGTGACCAGTATTGATCGGGAGGGACGTGCCGTAGTCAAGTGTGCCCCCTTTGAGGTCTGTCGTAAATTGAAGGAGGATATTGAAACCAAGGCAATACGGTCGTCGATGGGTATGAAACCTTCCCCGCTGAAGGTGACAGTTCTCCACCGAAATGAGGTGGCTTGTCAGCACCTGGCTATGCAGATCTTGTGCTGGTTGGTAGGGCCAATCTGGACCGAAGTAGCGGTCTCTTTGATTTTAAAGATGACGCTTACGATTTTCAATAATGCTTCAAATTCAAACGTTTTACTACAACTGTTTTTATTCTGCTTTCCAACAGGATGCAGGAGTTTTTGTCGCTTCACAGCACGTTCCGTAACATTTTTGCCGCTCTGGTCTGTGAGCCGTTTACACCGTGTAACTTGAAGATCATCATGAGCAACGACCACAATCTCTGGAAATCGGCCCGCACCTGCTGGCACCGGCTGCTCATCTCGGGCATGCTCATGGAGTATGAAAACAAAAAAAATCTTGCAGTGGTCTTTACGCGCCATTACGCACCCCTGATGCAGGACTTTATCCGCGACGACCACTATCACTCGTTTTCGATCGTTTCGTTAAGCGTGCAGCTCTTTACCGTTCCGACGATCGCACACTATTTGATCGCTTATGAGTCGGCCTTCTTCAAGCTAATGCACACGTTCTACGCCGAATCAATTGAGAAGCACATCAAAAACAGGCAACTGCAGTTTGCAAAAAACACCTCTTCAATGAACGTGTTCAAACGTTCGGCCTACATACTAATCGATCTGAAATATCTGCTTAGTTTCCGGCCAGAGGAAGGCACGTGGACACAGGAGCTGCGTGCCGGTTTTCTGCATGGTGTGCAGATATTGATACGTCTGTTGAAATGCATGCAAGGTATGGACGCTGTAACGCGTCAGGTTGGGCAGCATATGGAGTACGAACCGGAGTGGGAGACAGCATTCACGCTTCACCTGAAATTGTCGCATCTAATCACGCTTGTGCTAGAATGGTGCGCCACTGATCGTATTGTGTTGGTGAAGGTGTATCGAATGCTGCTAACCGCGCTTACGGAAGTAAAATTCATAGTGCATGAAATGAACGTGGTCACTCGGGAAGTGGCGAACCATGGCGCCTCCTGTCTTACATACGACGTGTCGTCGAGGCCGGTATCGGTGCATCTGCCGTTAACCCGTTTTCTGGCTGGGCTATACCTCGAAATTGAACGCTACGGTTTGACTTACGATACCATTGCGCCAAATTGCCCTGAGCGCCCGACTCCCGAACGTATAATTGAACCTGTCCTGTGCACACGTACAATGATTTCGCAAGTATATGCCGGGATGTGGCGCAGGAATGGATATGCCTTGTTGAATCAGATTTATTTTTATCGCAACGTTAAGTGCCGGTACGAGATGCTTGATCGGGATATTGTGATCCTGCAGATTGGCGCATCGTTAATCGAGGCGAATGAATTTCTGATTCATGTTCTGAACAAGTTCAAGTTGCTACATTGGTTAGAGAATGATCAACCCGAGGCACCAAGGCGCTTAGCGGAAGCAGCGATGGTCGAGGAGGACTATGTGCGACAAACGGTTAACTTGGTAGACGAGTTTCTTGAGCTGCTCATTGCGATCGTTGGTGAGCGATATGTTCCAGGAGTGGGAGCGGTCACTGAAAATGATCGAATCAAAAAGGAAATCGTACAACAGCTTTGTATCAAGCCACACTTGCACTCGGAGTTAAACCGGGCTCTGAACGAAGATAAGTATAGCGAGACAGCGATTGAATCGGTCATCGAGGATGTGGCGGTATTCGAAAGGGCTACAGCAACTGGAAAAAAGGGTGTTTACCGGTTGAAACCTGAATACTACGGTTGGTACAATCTCTACTTCTATCACTACACGAAAGAAGACAAATCAAAGTCGGAGGAAACGCAACGCAATCGATGTAAGGAACGAAACGAGCTAGTGTGCTGTCCACCTCCAGCCCTGCCGAAGCTAACGGAACCGTTTAGGTAATTGTGCTCAGTTTGCCAATTTTTTCTCCAGCAATAGTACCTACCTTTTCGCGATATCTTTACTGATTGTTCTTTCAATGTGTACAGCATTATACCTAACATACTGCAATGCGACGTGATGCTAGAGGTTATGAATGTAGTGCTGACCCGAGCCCTGGATCTGAAGGCGATCAGCTTTTCTGAGGGACAACTACAACGCGTAAGTAAAAATTACCGTTTGGAAAAAAGTCAGATTTCGATGTATTCATTTGATTTGTTGCTATTTTACAGCTGCTGCACTTGATTGGATACGCAATTCAGGAGGAAGAGACTGGATACTATCCGTATCTAAAGTTTTGCGAACGTAGTCAAAAGATCAATCTTCTTTGGATGCTAGAGGAACTCGCCATGAGTCAACGTGTAAGTGAAGTTCTTATGTTTGATTCACCAAGTTTTCCATATATTATATTATTATCTTGGTTTGTTGAGCAACTTATACTTGGTATTAAATCAATCGACAAATAATCTGTTATTTTCAAGCAGATGGCTTTGATAAATTTTTCACCTTCTATCGCGTTTAGCGATCTGAAACAAAAACATAACGTTACGCATCGTCTGTCCCCGCAGTTACAGTTTTCTGTAATTAATAAATTACAAAATATGTGTAAAATGCCATTTTTAAATTCGATAAAAAGATCATACTTAATACTAGCTAATTATAAAGGCTTTGTTTGCGATTCCTGAATATCCCCCCTATTATGAAACTCGAATCGAGAACTGGAACGATCAAGTGAACACAGTAACAGAGAAAGTAGAATACAGCAAGAGAGAAGGCAAAAAGAGAAAGCTATAGCAAAATGAACTCAAATGACGGTTCGAGTTTCATAATAGGGGGGTTTGTGTTTGAACATAATTTGGAAGTTTCATTAGAACTTTGCAGAAATTTTGATTATTTTTTTTAGTTTGCAGTTTGCAAGGACGTTTGTGTTGATGTTTCTATTTTTGTTATTATTACAACCCGACAGGTCGAATCGCAGCGCGATCTATTGCGCTGGATAATTCAACGCTACAAAGCACTCGAAACGAAAAACAAAACTTTGCAAATGGATTCGATCAAGGAAGAAATTGAGCTGGGCGTACCAGCATCTTCATCCCAGGAGGATAGCGAGACGCCGGTAAACGAGACATCCGCGTCCACTACCATCAATACAAGCGATACCAATACTGCCACCGTCACTACTATAACACAGCACAATGCGGAGCAGGTGGAGAAGGAGCAGCGTGCGAAGCTGGCGGCCAAACGTCGCGCCGAAATCTTGGCACAAATGCACCATGCTCAAATTAGCTTCATCAACGCGAACGCGGCTATGTTTGAGCACGAAGAAGCCCTGGCAGATGCACCAGTCGAGGAAGATATGGACTGGGTACCATCCACATCCGGTTCGGCTTCGTCATCATCATGTACTACAGCTACAGGGCGAGCGGCGACCGAGCAAAATATCCAACGACAGCCGCCAAAAGCAGCTGCAGTAGCAACCACTGCAGTGGAAGATGCTGCACCGACCGAACCGACTCCGACTCCCACATCCTCTATCCCCGTTTGCATGGGTCCAGAGCGCGCAGATGTTCGGTCAACGGAAGGGGCTGTGTCGCACCGTTATACTTGTATTCTGTGTTCGGAGGAATCTGTGCTGTCTGCTCGCAATACCACGTGTATGGTCTATGCCGCGTTTGTTCAGCGCTCTTCCGTTCTTTCCCGCTACCAACAAACCAACGAGGAGGGTCAGTTGCAGTACATTGAGACGGACATTCACCCTTCCCCACACATCAGCACTTGCGGCCACGTGATGCACGCCGATTGCTTTGAACAATACTTTAACAATGAGATAATGAAGGAAAGTCGACGCCCTTACCGCAATCGAACGCCGCTTTTGTTCGACGTCGAAAAGCGCGAGTTTCTCTGCCCCTTGTGTCGTTTTCTGAGCAACTGTCTCCTACCGCTCATTCCCCCGCTCGATGCAATCGGCGTGAATGATGGCGGGCTGTGCCTGCCCGAGGTCCGTGACGCGTGCCGCCGGATGCCACAGCAGTTTGATTTTGAAACTTGGTACAACTACATGACGGACTTTTTGTTTTACATGAAGTTGGAAATGACGCAGAAAAACAAAACTCAGGCGCGGCCCGCATCGCACCACTCGGCCGAAAATCCGGCCGCCGATCAGTACGTGCTGCCGGATATGACGATGCCGGCTTCCCCCACCCAACAAAACGCCGCCAATACTTCCAGCAGCACCAACGGCAGCTCATCGCTTGATACCACCGTGTCGATGGATGAAGATGAGATTCTTGACGAAGAGGAAGAAGAAGATCAGCAACCTCAACACGAAAATGGCGGAAGCGACGACGCAATTATGGGCGAGTTTGACGGAATCGGTAGTGAAGAGGTGGTGCCCGGTGAGGTCGAAGAGGATCCCCTCGCATTGGACGGCATCGAGTGGAGCGAACTAACGACGGAACCGCTGCGCACCACAGTGTTGGCAAAACTGGAGATGAGGTACCCAAAGATTCGGCTCATACCACCGATGAGTCCGCAAGCCATTGCCCAGTCCGAGCACTTGTTTGACACCGACATTCAAGACTATCTCCACAAGTTTTGCATGGCTGTCGGTGAGGTGACAACCATACCTCCCGTCGCCAAGCACTTCAATAATTATCTGTCCGTGTGGCTCGCCTGCTCCTACACCATTAAATCGCTCGAAATGTTGCTGCGTGTGATGGATCGGCCGCTTGGTTCGGAGCTCTCGATACGTTACTCAAGCTGTCTGCGCGGGCTGGTGCGCGTGTCGTGCGTGCTCGGCTCGATAATGCACACTGTTTCGTACCGTCCAAGTATGTTGAACTATCTCGTCGACCTGTACGAGACACTGTTCGGGCACAAGCAGTCTGCTTCGTTCTTCGATTGGGACTTTTTCGGTATCCTCAACACGTGCTTGTTTGCAACCCGGCGCGTACTCTTTTGTACCATGCCAACCGAGCGCATTCCGAAAGGTGATGAACTCGATCGGTCAATCGTTCAGGCGGTCTTTCTTCTTAACGTGTTGCGTACGCTCGTAACATCAGCATGTGGCAAAATCGGAACCGGTGCTGCTGACGCCGACAAGGAGACCACGGCCACCGGTTCCGCTTTGGACGGAAGTGATATGCAAAATGACGACCGAACGAAGGTAGTCGATGATGAACCTGTAAGCGAAGCAGACCAGCAAGCGATGAAAAACCTTCTGTACCTATTCAGGGACTTCAATATCCATTACGAGCCATTTACTGAAAGTGAAATAACGGAGGGCGTCCATGAGCATAATCAGCGCGAGCGCGAGAATGCGGCCTGGGAACGGCAAATAGTACGATATATCTTGCGTGACATCCGCACTCAAAGCCAAACACTGCTCCGCTGCTGCTGCCTGTTGTTCCACGGTATCACCGACGTTGAGTTACCGAAGTGCACCGGTGATATACAGCAAGATTTCTCCCTGATGGTAACATACCTAGGCATTGAGGCGGATCCTTTGAGCTATTTCCGCCCGCACGCTGCATCGTTACACTTCATGTCGGATTTGGCAATGTGCAATTTAGAGCAGATCAATCGCATGCGCAACGCCCGTGACGAGCAACTGTTGGCCAGTGCAATGTTCCTCCGACCCGGTGGGCCGCCGGTGCGCCAGCTGATCGATCTTCCAGACGATTACAGCGATCTGATCAACAGTGTGTCACTTTTCATGTGCCCGAACAACATCCGAGACGATTCGCGCAACCCGACTATGTGCCTGGTGTGCGGTGAAATCCTCTGTTCTCAGTCGTTCTGCTGCCAAAAGGAGTTGGACAAAAGCCTGGTCGGCTCGTGTACTTACCACACGTACGAATGCGGCGCCGGCATCGGGATATTTCTGCGCGTGCGCGACGCCGAAATACTTCTGCTCGGGATCAACAAAGGTTGCTTCGTACCGGCCCCATACCTGGACGCCTACGGGGAAACGGACCAGGGGCTGCGTCGGGGCAACCCACTGCGACTGTGCAAGGAACGCTACCGGAAGCTTCACCTGACGTGGTTAAGTCACGGATTACATGAGGAAATTACGCGACGCAGCGAAGTTCAGCAAACACTTTTCGCAACTCAATGGCAAAACCTGTAAGAGACTAGCTCACAAGTGGTAGCTCCTGGTGCACACCAAGCTGCAATCGTTTCTGAGCACTGCCAGATTCATGGGTGGCCAATCAGCACTCTGCTTGTCCATCCAGCTTGTTTTTTTATATTTTTGTTAAAACCTGTTAAACCCTCTTGATATTCTTACTAATCTTTTGACATTCGACAGTGTGCTGACCACGTACACAGATGTAACTGGCAGAGCTTTGAATTTCAGAAACAATTGTTTGTTGCTGTGAACAAGGAAGAGTGCCAGTGAAACATGGCTGAAAGTATTCCGAATGGAGTTACGTGGACAAACCAAGGTATTTGGTTATGCTGCCCAGTTATAAAGAGGTTTTTCATTTGTAGTCGGTTTACCAGTTGGAGATTTTGGTTTTGCTCACAGATCTTCCCTTGTATGATCTCAAAGTGGTTCTATCTTATCGCTATCACTATCACTATCAGTGGTTCTATCTACATTGCCATATTTTTCTTATTTTCCTTCCAGCATATCTTACAATGTTTTCGCTCCCTTTCTTTTTCTCTCCTTCTCCGTTTATTCTATTCTGTCCACACAGCGGCATCTTTTATATACATCTCTAGTTCTCTTATTCACCATTTTTTACATTATTTTTCTGTGGCAATTGTTTAGATGGAAGATAGAAACGAACTGCTTTGGCGAAAACTGTTTAAGGTCAATGTCTGATAGGCTACTATACTATCAGCAAAACGAATTCAGTGATGAAAGAAGCTTCTTGTTTAACTTCTCTCAAATGATAATAAAAACATCAGGTTGGTAACGTTAGTTTAGCGTGCTATGACAGCGTTGAAAAAGTTATGTTTTAATTTAGGTAGAATCGCAAATTATTTAACGATCGGCACAGTTGTGTGGTTGAAATCATATTTTATTTTCTTTATTATTATTTTTTTTTGAAACCTCTTGAACCTTCTTGATATTCCCACTATACTATTGTTTATGGTAACTGCTTACTGGATTTTCCTTTTTTGCTAGTTGTTGCTGTTTGTTAATTTGTTGCTAGCTAGCAGAGCTCGAGGGGAAATTGCTAGACACTATACACTGCAGTTGTTCTTTGTCTAGTTAACTCGGCCCTATCGGCCATTGCTTGCCGTTCATTGTGGTGTGCTTCCCTTGTGGGCTGCTTGGGCATCGCCCTTGAGATGACCCCATCTGAGCCAGTCACACGCTGTGTTGCCCTGGTCACCCGCCGCCCAGTAGCCTCTTCCGGATCCAGAGCTACTGTGTCGCTTACAAAGTGTCTGTGGGCGCCTAGTCAGGCGATGCTGCGCCCAAAGGCGATCCCTCCTGTGTCAGTTGTTTGGTCACGGCTTCAGCCACCCGCGCGGCTGCTCGTCTGGCCACACATGATAGGTTTGTAGCGTTACGGCATGGCAGGAATGGGCAAGGTGTATGGTTAGGGTCACTGCGTTCAATAGGTGCTACCAAAAACCATAACTTTTATTTCTTCCAAAAGAAAAACAGCTCGTCACAGTACGCCAAATAGACAGTATACCGTCGTTTTGCGGATAGTATGGCCCTATAAAGGTACTATTTATTTATGTATATTTTTTTCATATAAATTACAATATTTTGTAATTTGAACAGCTCAGTATCCGTGCGTGTAGAGAGAAGAAAAGGGACAGATATTGTAGGTTGACTCAAGTTCATTTCAGTTAACGCAGAGGCAGGAGTCGAGGGAGTCGTAAACCACAATTCGTAAGTCGAAAACCAAACCAAGAAAAATTAGTAGAAGCAGCCACCGTAGTCTTAGTCTTATATTTAGGGTGCCCACGAGCAGGAGAACAATCTGGAAAAGTTCACATTTAAAAGCGATCATTTTGGGGCTATTACATTTGCTGGACATCGTGGGGCTATTACATTTGTCGTTATCGTTTTCTTATTGTGTTTTTCAAAAATTGTTTTTTATATATCTATTGCAACTGAACTATGTTTACGTCGGTTTTTTCTGTGTTTCTTGAATTATAAGTATATGTTTCTCAAAAATTTGAACTTAAAGGTGCGATGGATCTTAGCAGGTTTTGCATTGATGTCGCAATTGTCTACATCATCGATAAAGACGATCCAAGACTAGATGGTATACGAGGACATGTATGTTTGTATGTATGTAAATTGTAAATGAGTAGGGAGAAAGTTTGCTAGAATGAAAACGAGACTCAGATGGTTAAATGATGTCGCGACCAGCTTGGTTTTGCAGTTTTTGAAACTAGCGGATCTAAGATCGTATGTTCGCGCTATTGTACCATGATCCAAGTTCATTTGATGCAATTAAAAAATGTCATCAATTTCAAACTAGATTACTGAAATCAGTTTATAGAGAAGAATGATAATGGAACCTACGATCATTTCACGTTTGATTGCTCCAAATTACGAAGGTATGAACAAAACCGATGCATGAAAAGAGAAGAAGCGTAGAAGCTTAGTAAAACAGAAGTTATTTGGGAGAAAGGAAAAGACAAAAAGAATTCGTAAGTGTCACCAACGCGAAAGTTACGCAGTAAACTTTATCGTGTGAAACGTGTCTTGTTACCATCTCATTTTTTAACTGCTTGTTTCAGGTCGTGTTTTTAGTGGAGCACGTAGCAATTAACCTGAAGCTAACATTGATAACAATGATATTGTATGATACACATATACAATTACGATCGGTTGTTAGATTAGCAGCTATTGTAACTTGTCCTTAAATAAACGGTTAACTTCGAACGAGAAGAATCCTTGTCCATGAGTTCAAAGGCACTGCCAAAGAGGTGAGAAAATCCGAAAAGCTGAGGAATATCATACTTGTAACCCCCGTTGGTAGAGACATCGGTAACGCTAGGCATTGTCACACGAGCTAGCCTTTGGTTCTCGAAAGCGGCGTGATAAGACGGTTGGAACGTGGTCAACAACTACGAAAGGTTCGGGCTCGGTGCCGCCGCTGGTGGTGGCCACCGGTCGCTGTGAGGTTTTTGCTGCTGGCAGATAACCGTTCCGGTACAAGTTATGTGGCTATCTTAGCCTGCTGCTGTTCATTGAACTTCCAATCGGTTCATGAATTGTTCTGATCCGTTGGATGCTGGATATACCTACAGGAAAAAGCTCTCCAGTTTCTCTCGGGTTGTTCTATTCCTGGAGGTGACTGATAGGTCGAGCAAAAATGAGAAGCTTGAGAAGGAGAAATCTCCAAATAGCGTGAAACAGCCAAACAAGTTATCAAGTTCTACGGACAATGAAACAATAGTTTGGGAGATAGAATCTCTCTCAAAGTCTACTAGAAAACCGGACCTTGGATTTGAAGACTTTGTCTGTATTTGAAACGAAACGTCGTAGAAGACAATGTGTTAGCTTAAACAGTGTGAGTGGAAACGCAGTAAGACCATCCGAGCGATACATTCTACGTGAAGCACGTAGAGCAGAGGAATTTATATGAACGCATAAGTCACAGGGTTGAGGACGGGATGCGCATATTTTATTGCCAATAAGTTGTAATTGTAATTGTAGGAGGCGGTCGAGAGGGCTATATTATTCCCGCTGTTGCCAGTGTGTATACTCATGGCTAGAGGTTCGCGGCTTCGGCATAAAATGGGCATCTTTAGTGCATCGTAGTTTTGTGAATCCCTTTTGTGCTCGCTTCATAAAGGTTGGCCATCGATTCATCAACGTCCCGAGGCGTTCGAGGGCGAAGTTCTTCTACTTGTGATAGTTTTGTCGGTGCGACCGCTAGACAACAGCTAAAGACAAAAATCAGATCAGACACCGAGACAAAATGGAAAGACAATGGACCAGCATATCAAAAACCAGCTTAATCAAACTAAAGAGATAAATAAAAAGAAAGCAACTGAGGTAAATCTACACACTAACTACGAAGGGTGAAGGGAAGGTAGTGGTAGGAAGGGAGGAGGAGTGTAACGGTTTTAAAGGGCACTGCCATTCTTACAAGCACAGATAACTTACAAATAAGGAATGGCTCTAGCCTCCAGTCAGAACAAAAATGTATTTTCAAGAAAACAATCATTCCTACCTTTAGTTGTGGCCTCTATGCTGTCGACCCTTCCTCCAGACAACAGATCGAAACGCCATAAATCAACGGCAACATCCACAGAGGAGCGCTTGTGGAACTTGTAAGTCGACTCCAGATTGTAGCGCAATTCGGCCAGCACCGTACCTTTCACGTTCCACTGCGCAACTTTTTTTCGAATGAAATCCCTATAAGTAAAAGGCTTTCGTTTCGATTACCGGATTATTGAATTCAGCGATGTATCAGGTCGCTGAGAAACATATCTTATTTTTAATATTAAGAGAACGGACTTGTCCGTATTATTAACGTACCTTGTTGATGATTTATGCATCGAGTACACAGCGCAACGTGCCAACTTGATGCCAACGTGCAGGAAAGCCATATCGATACCACTGTTTTGCTTCGTTCCAAACGGTGGGTTCATCAAAACTATATCAAATTGTCCAACGCCGAACAGTGTTTCCAGTTGCAATACGTCTACCTGCACGCAGTCAATGTTGGCCAGTTCGAATTCCGTGCAGTTCTTTAAGAAAATCTATGTTCGCGAAAAAAATACAAAATACCCTAGTTATGGATATATGGATAGAGTGATGGACATCTACCGACGCGAAACACTTTCGTACATACCTCCACTGCGTCTGGATCGATTTCCGCACCAATAACATAGCTAGCGCCAAGCAGTGCCGCCCCGATCGAAAGCATACCGGAACCGCAGCCAAGATCCAAAACCGATCGGTCCTCCAGATCTTTGAACTTAGTTTGAATATCGTAGAGCACCTGACTGGCAATATGCGGCGGTGTCATGTACTGCTCGAGTTTCACCTTCACCTTCAGTTTGACGAAATCGTCAACACTTTGCAAAAATGTCTCCAGTTTTTTCAGCTTAATGCAAGCCATCTTTGGTACGGCGTTTAATGACTGCACTAGGAATTATATGCACTTCATCAGCCAGCACATAAGAGTTTCAACAACTTCATGAATTGTTCTAGATAAATCGTAAAAATTGATCAGATGTCTTTACTACCGAGCTCAAAACTCTATCATTCCATCAACAACAACATTCTGTTTATACGATTTATTTCATGCTTTAAACACTCTTCTCGCAACACACTAACGCTACTGAAAAAAGGCTCTCATTCGTCACCGTGACCGGTTTAGTTCTGTAGCCTTAGAACGACGCAGAATTTTCTCAGTTCTTCGTTGGACTAGTATAATGCACCGTCGCATTATCATAGCGTGGCAGAACGGGCAAAATGCAATTACCGAACACCGAGTCCTGAGGAATGAAAGAACCGAACGATTGATTGATAGCTTGATTCCACACACCCTTGGCCACAACGTTCACACTGCCGTCGTTGGGTAGCTGCGCTCCAGCGTTATTTGCTGTGTACTAAGAAGAAAGCAAAGATATTTAGTGGTTGAACTGATATACAGGATACAAACAAACGAGAAACTAATACATATACTAATGCTAATACAAACGAGAAAAACTCCGTTTCAAAAAGGTCAATAACTAATTAGCATAACGTAACTTAAAAACTTGTGGTCATACTGGTGAGACAAGTGAAAGGTGAACCTACGTTTTGAAAAGCAAAAATACTACAAAACTCCTGTGCAACAACCCTCTAAAATACTGCGGGCTGATTCATTCAATCGGAACTTCAAAACGTCCCTACGTCCTGATTGTTTGCCCCCTGACTACTCGATGGCATACAGGAGTACCAATGTATTGAAATTATTCCTTGTATATCACTTTTTGATACGAAACGGATGCCTCTTGCAGTTGTTCGACCGTAAATTTTAAAAATTGCCTTATGTACTTGCGGGCTTGAAAACACCGACGATGGTGTATACAGGTTCGCAAATCCAGGAGGCGATGTCGAGTTGGTGCCCTTTTGTAGTTGCTGCTTTTTGATTTGTATGTCTTCTAGAATTTTCGTCAGATCTGTAAAATAAAAATAGCAGCTTGTAAAACTACACGACTAACCATGTACCACGTACCACTTAACAACGTTCTTAGTGAAACAAACCTTGATTGGGTGTTGTAGCTGGAAAAGCCATTGGAAGAATCGCGCAAAGGAAAGAATTCCCTCTCCCTAGCACTCGCAGCAAATACTGTAGTTGTACATGGGATAATTTGTGACTAGAAAGATGTTTTCAATCAGCTTCAGGTTTCTTGTAAAGATATTTAACAACATAGCACAGAAATCTGCTTTCGAGATTTCAACCGTTACAAGATAGAAGCCTGCTTTGTATACATACTTTATGTACAGTGCAAAAAAGACGAATGGATATGATTTCGGAAAGCTTATGTCGTTGTTTTGTTTATGTCATAATTGTGTTTTAAATTAACTAAAAGGCCATGATTTGGTATAGCCTGGACTTCCTATAACCAAGTTGCAGTGCTAGCAGCCAACTGACTTTGAGGCCAACAAACACAGCCTATGTTTTAATGCACATTCGTATCGACGAAGGGTATTCACGCAATTATACTTACTATCGTGCCTACACAACACCGGGATACAGCTTCAAATAGATCTTCTCGTTCCAAAGTAACGGTAGCTGCTGTCTCAGATGAATTTATATGGCGCAATGGATCGGCCGAGCGTACGGTTCTTGCTTCTCACTTGGTGGTCAACCACACTGTGACGAGAGGCGGACCGAGTGACGAGTTCAGGTCAAAACTCGGTCTTGCCCCTATTTCTTGCTCTCCCCTCCTAATCGAGTGCTTATGCTTTCAACCGTTCTGTTTACGCTTTCTCTACTCTCTGACAGTACGATCCCGAGCAGGAATTTGGTTTTTGACAGCTACAGATCCGGTCGGCTATCGGGAAGTGGCTTGTGTTAACCGTACGTTCCTTGTTCGGCTGTGCAGAGCAAGAGCGGAGTAGCGACTGACAGCTCCTTGCAGCGGAGCTGGAAACGTCTATACGTCTACATCCGCGGCTTGTGAATGTGACTAAATGTATAACTACTTGTAAATATATGCTTTATTTATGTATTTATGTATATATATTATCTGAATAAAATGCGATGATACATCGCATTCCTGCCCCCCTGTATGCCAGACAGGATCCAGACGGGGGGGAGAAACAGGTTGTTTTCCCGCATCGGGAAAAATAAAAAAAAAATCGGGAAGTGGCTCGCAAGTGGCATTTTCATTCGCCATTCTTACGCGGCAGTTGGGTGGAGACCATCATTCATCCATGCCATGGAACCGATTAAATCATAGCATCAGTTGGTTGATCAACAGATGTGCCGCAATATGATCTGCATCAGGAGGATCTGGAATCTGAGGGTTTTCAATTTTTCCGAAACTGTTAAACCGAATTCCTATACGGGTATTTGCATGGTGTGTTCCGGCACTTCATCTTTTTATTTGTAACGAGTATGATGGCGATGGCTGACAGCCACACGCCAATGCTGTACTGTTTGTGATGGCGGATACATTTGTTGCATTGTTGATAGTATTTTAAAAAGAACAATCAACTGGATTAAATCGCTGGTCAACATCGAGTCGTTGGAGCAATAGAGCAGGCGGCGCAAACGAATTGACAGATTAGTGTGTGCAGCGTAAACAGAACGTTTGACAGCATAAGTATCTCTCACTCTCCATATGTATCTCTCACTACGCCGAGAGCGAGCTCTCGTTAGACAAAATAGAGTTTTGACATGAGGTCTCTCTTCACAGTGCGGTTGACCTCCCAGGTGGGAATAGAGGAATACACTCGGCCGAGCCATCCGTACAAAACATCTGTGGCCGAAGCCGAATTCCCGAGCGAGATTTTTTTTTCGATTTTGGTGAAATATTGCTACATCAATGTTACTGTTAATCAAATACTTTTTCAAATGCATCATCGTTAAGTAAGAAATGCAGAAAACTGTGTTCGGCTCCTGCGTAACAAACTGTAAACATTAGCTAAGTTACACCCCGAGAATCGAAAGAAGCGTGATATTTTTATCGGAGAACGCACGCACATACAGCTGCAAATTATGGCCAACTGCTTCCGTACTGTGTCGTTGAAATGTCGCTCGTTGGGTCGAGTTTATGTTCCCCGTGTACAATACGATACGAGACATCCGAGCGAGAACCGGTACAGCACCGGTCACGAGACGTTGGCCAAGCATAATTCTATAGTCAGTTTATCACCGGCAAATTCGTGTGCCCCTCGTTTTCACAATGCGTATTGCATAATAATCAAATATCTTTCTGCTTGCTTATGTCTAACCTCAACCGGTCAACGAAAGGTATTGTTGCCTGAAGTAACTTTCGTTATTCCCGATGCATTTGGACTCCGAGGCGTAGTTTCGATTCACTACAGTGAAGTGCTGCAACGTATGGCGGAGCAACTAAATCCCATAAGCTACTGCAAAAATGAATGCACTTCATCAAAGGTATTTTGGAATCGACTCTTCATGGTTTCGGTGCGCCGAATTCCCTTTCGTAATGATGAATGTGTATACTTTCGTTAATTTCATCGACAGGGTGCATCCAATGACAACCAACCAACTGAAGAGCAGTTGCAGCGAATATACCATGTGCTCTCGAATACGCTACCGAAATTGTTTGTGCAACCGCTTGATTATTCTATCTACAATCCAAATTTAATATTCGAAAACAATATACGAGGAACACGAACGGTGTAAGTAGTGTAGTTAAGTTAGTATTCTCCTAAAACGAATAGGACCGTGAAATTAATGTATTTTATTTGACAAAAGTGCAAACAGCCTTTCAATCGTTTCGTACTGTTATTCTTTTGGTTTTACTGTTTCCAGTGGGCTTTATCATTATGTGAAACAAATTGCACTACTGCGGACAATCGGCCACCTGAAGTTTGCCTATGTTACCTTTGAAATATTGAAAATTACCAAGCATCCCGACGATAATACGGTTAAAATCCGGTGGCGCATACGTGGCATTAGCGCGCTCAAAGTGATGCTACAGTTTTGGAAATACAAGCTGTGGAAGTTGAAGGAAATATTCAACGATCAAGAAGCGTAAGTACACTGTAGAAACGAATAAAACGCCAAGAGAATATATATTAATACACTCTTTATTATCGCTTGTGTTTGTTGCTTTTTAGCTGGTACGATGGTTTTTCTGTACTATATGTAGGCTCCGATGGACTGATATCGAAACACGTCGTTGATAAGGTAAACATTGGGTCGTATTTGACCCTATTAGCATGTTACAATATGTTTTCTAAATTTTTCTGCTACAATGTACCTGTTTTTTCAATGTAGCATCACTGTAACATCTCAGTACAATGCATTTTTTATCGTACTTTTTATAGATTATGCCCGACGAAGATACAGTGAAGGTAGCACCAAAGACAATAGTGTCACCGAAATTGGCTCTTGTTGTGGGTGTTACTGCGGAAATGTACCCGGTCTTGAGTGGTCCGCTTATCTAAGAGGTGAAAGGAACTGTGGCTATAAACGATCCTAGCCAGTGCAGAATTTCTAAAGCAGCATTGTGTAATATTTGTTTTTAGAAATCATATTCGTAGAATCGTATTCTTACAGTGTATCATTGACCTCTGTTCGATATCGCAAAACATTAATAAAAATAAAAATTCCAAAGAATGAAATGAAGCCTTTTTAGCTGTTTGGTGGTTTCAAGCAGATTGGAGTATGGCTTCCAACTTGACTATTTAATGTGCTTTATTCAACTGAACTAATAAATCAGCGCTAACATTTAAACTCACTCTCCGCACTCCACCGCGAGGCGCCGCATCTGTTAGGCAAAATTTCCACAGGTATCTACACCTGTGAGATGGCGAAGGCATTTGTTTACATCCTTTATTATTGTTTAATGGGCTCGACAGCCCCATAACTTTTATTGTTCTGATTTCATATAAGCAAGATGCGGTGGTGCTAGTATTCAATCGACTAGAGACCATGAATGGGCATCGCCCGGGCTTTCCATAGTAAAGGTGTGGCCGTGCTAGCAAGCAACTATCTTTGGCATGGTGCTTTACTGACATGTGTTTACGATATTTGATGAACTACATCATCAGCAACCTGGTATCTGGTATGTGCTGCTCATACATAGAGCTTTTAGAATTTAGTTCCCAACCCATTTTTGCGACTTTTGAAATATAATGTGTGTGTAGTAAGTTTTATCTTATGATATATCCCATTCTCCTGTCGCAATACGGTTTTTGTGATTGCACGTTCAAATTTATTCCGTTTCCAAATTACAATACAATACAAATTTGCGTCGTGATTATTTTACCGATACAAGAGACCGAACAAGGAAATCCTTCATCAACACATAGCCACATTAGTGGTTTCGTGTTTTAACTGGCATCCTTTCTCTTTTAGTGCTATTCCTTGGCTGTTGATTACAACATTGACATAACTGGAAGTGTGCTAATGATTATATTTTCGTACTCTCGATTGGGCCACCGATCGTGCTCACGGATAGTGCACTTGGTTACTAAGCTGTACCATGTAAAAAGGACGATGGGTCAGTTATAAGTTCGCAGTGCTGAGTGTTTGCAGTTTGCATCAATATGTATTAAAAACTTTATTTGGTGGGAGAGAGTGGAGCGACTGCAACGAACAAGAAATCTACACTATGTCCAGTGGAAGCAAAAGTCAACCGAATGTCGGAAGCGACAGAGCGACGGAATTGTCGCAGTCACTGCCATATTCAGTCGCCAGCTTGTTTCCGTTGTCGCCACACTATACCGCCCCAGACTGCGTCAAAGATGAAGATGGACTGCGTTGGGAGGCACCTCGCAACGACCTAACACCGAACACAACCCCGGTGAGCACAGTACTGCACTCGCCTGAACCGACCACCACTGCCGAACTGGAGTTAAAGATGCGTTTCCAGCACCGCCATCAAATACAGGTTGGCCGGAGTCCGGTCGGTAGCGGAGGTCATAACGGGAGCAGCGACTCAACGGCTGCCTCTAGTCCAGTGTTAACTGCGAAGGGAGAACTGTACGGATACGATTCGTACCAGCACCACCAGCAAGAACATCGATCGGAATACACGATGCTGTCCGCGGGTGAGGTCGTTGTGTTCGACGACATCGAAGCAAATTGGCCTGTGACGTGCGGAAGCGAGGACGAATTACCCGTTTTGTTGGATATGCAAAAGAGTAGTAGCGCAAGAGAACGCAATCCAATGATGCCCGATGACGGTCGTACGAAGGGTCAAACCATCATAGGTAGGCTTCGGTAGCATATCGCTGAATGGTTTTTATTTCTTAACTCGGTATCATGTTCGTTCAATTAACTACACCACAGGTGGCTTGATGATTGCCGAGTACGAAGGATCGCCGCGGCGCTTCGGTAGTATTTATACCGATGACTATCCGCAACCGGATGGCCTTATTTTATACAAAACTACTGGTAACCTTCCTCGACCTCCCGGATTTCCGAAACGGGTCAACAGCGCTGCATCACTGGCCCTCAACTGCGACGACGATTGTGATAGCCACGTAGAAGATACCAACGATGTCAGCAACATCAATAGACAGCGGTTAATCGATTTGGAAATCGGCGAGTCAAGTCTTTATAATGCAGTAAACGTGAAAGGTAAGCGCACCACTCGGTTTTCTTTCTTGGGTACCTTTGCCCATCATGTTGCTTTCTTACACTACAGGTGATTTTCTTGTTGCAGGCACTCAGTCTAATGAAACTGCATTCAATGGTCAAACGAAATATTACAGTCAAGCGCAACAGCCGCAACAAATAGAACAAGATAATGACAAACAGGGGAGCAATTTGAAGCTACATGATTTTGCACTCTCGCCGGTGACAGATTATGAGTCTGGTTGTAGAGCAGATTTTAATCTGCATAGTTCACTAACAGGCGTGGTAAACAATTATGGTTAGTTGGCGTTGTATCTGTATCACTCTTCAGCAGGAAGTGGACACTTCCTTCCTTCCCACACTTAAAGAATAATTTCACATTCGATCTTTTAGAGAATACGAAAACATACGATACCGCGGTTAGTGATACGAATCACCGGGTCTCGAAGGAGCATATAGGTGCGCCGTGCACCGAATATGGGAGAATGTGCAATAGTATGCCGATATTAGAGGACGGACTGTCCAGCGGCCATGCGTCTGACTCGGAAAGCAATACTCATCTAAATGGTGTGCTAGCGACAGCAGAAACGCAGTCTTACGGTGCGAAGGAGTTCAATGAAGCGAACGTCTCGTACGTCGGAATGAGTTCAGCAGATGCGAACGTAGCGAACGCTCACGTGCGAGAGGTAACTGATATTGCTAGCCTGAATCCGACCAGTTCAGCAAGTGATGTACAGCGGGCATTGAATGACATAAGGCTGACGCTACGCAAGACAAAAACACTACCTTTGCTAGAACACAGGTGTGGATCGGAAAAGGACGACATGTTAGGCAGTAATTGCGATGCTTCGCCTATCTGGGTGTTAAGGTATAGCAGTAACTGCCACCGTGGAGGTGTCAAGCAGAATCGTTGTGCGTAATTACTGTTTTACTTTACATCTGACAGGTCGCTAGTGGAGACAGAGAAGGAATCAAACAAGCAAGCATCGTTACATAAAACGAGTATACACAGAACGAATGCGGGCGATGATGAGGAAACTGATACGGACTTAGAAACGGATCGGCTTCTCGGTCATCAGCAGAATTTCAGTGATTCGCAATTCACTGAACAGCAAGTACATTGCCGCATCGCCTTTACTGCTGCAATAATCACAACTGATGTTGTTTCAAATGTTTTCAACTGTTTATAATTTCCTACAGCATGTCAACAACTGCGGATCGATCGCTAAATCGCCTCCACTGGTACCGACGCTAGCGAACATAAAGCGGAACCATACCGCACTTCGAGCCGACACTGGTGCTTACATCCCAGGCGACATTCCGATTGATAGCCTTCCTGTAAGTAGTTGAATGATGCTGACATTTACCTACTTAGTTAGTTATCTGGTAACTAAAACCACCAAGCGGTACTAACATGCAACGGAGAGTCCTTCCACATCTCAGAGTCGTGTGCCTTAGTCCACTAACTCCTTTTCCCCGACGTTCTTGATTCGGTATCAATATAGTAACGCAATCCTAAACGGAACCCTCTGTCGCCCGCTCTGTCCTTATGGACGGCCTAACAAGTCCGCAAATTTTATGGCATGACCAGCCCATCGGAGCGAAGCTTATACGCTGCCCTATATACAACGGCTTCTCTATTGTGCCTTCAAGTATTAGTAGTAAAGTTGCTCCACTAGGGAACCCCTCAGCGACACCCAACATTTTTAAAGCCAAGTTTGTTAATGCAATGGCCAATTGGGAATTTAATTAGGAATTCAAAAATTACCGATCGGATTTCAAATTTAGATAAGTTTAATTGTTGTTCCTTTTCTATCTTTTTTAATACTTTTCAGGAAATTGAAAGCAAAGGCAGGCACAAAACCAGAGAAGGTAAGTTAATTGTCAAATTATCAGCTTTGTTTTAAATAAAACAAAACCTAATGTAGCTACATTCCTCTTTAAAACCTAAAAGAATTGATTTATAATGAAATAAAAATTGGAAAAAAATATCTGAGAATTTCTAACATATTCTGTTTATTCAATTCTGCAACACTAAATGTTAAAACTAAAACAATTAAAGTCGGAGAAAATTTAACATATCATTCAAAAAAAATATCAAGCAGCATGTACGCACAGTAATTTAACAAAGGGTGTTAAAAGTCAATGTCCGTGATTGAGTCATAGATTAGTGTTTACATATTTCACATAATGATTATAAATTTTTCATTTCATTCTTTCTCGATGGTTGAATCGTGTAAACATGTAAGTTTGAAAGATATTTTGAATTAGGTGTTTATTATATTGATAGGAAAGTAAAAGAACGTACAGAGCCGTATAAAAGACTTCTTACATATAAACAGCTTGTCTATGTTTCTTAACTCTCTTGTAGGCCTTCTAAACCCGACAGTTCTTATTGAAGGCGTACTATTCCGAGCCCGTTACCTTGGCTCTACGCAATTGGTGTGCGAGGGTCAGCCAACGAAGTCGACACGAATGATGCAGGCGGAAGAAGCCGTTACTCGCATTAAAGTGAGCATTATCTCGCAAAACGTTCCACCACCTATCATCAATTTCCTTTTATATTCATTGTATTTGCTTCTGTACTTTGTTGTTCATTGTTCCATGTATTTCCTAACACAGTATCTTCAGTCCTTCACCGTTTCCTAATCCACATTCCTGCAAGAGAAAATTGATTTAATCCAAAACACTAACCAACGTATTGTGTCTTGTTCTTTCCTGCATTTCTTCTTTCCTGAAATTCACGCGTTATTAACAAATCATAAAAACATACTTCCTGGCTAGGCTTTGGTAAGACATTCTGTGCTATGCAGCAAAACCATTACTTAGATTGTTCCTTTGCCCAGGCCCCGGAAGGTGAATCTCAACCAAGCACGGAGGTGGATTTATTTATTTCGACAGAGAAAATCATGGTGCTAAATACGGACCTGAAGGAGATCATGATGGATCATGCGCTGCGTACAATCTCCTACATTGCAGACATTGGCCAACTGGTTGTTCTTATGGCAAGGCGCCGCTTCGTAGCGCATGATGCTCCGCATACCGGAGCAATGGCAGCAGCGGTAGCACCGTCCGAAACGCCACCTCACACCGACGAAGCACAAAACTGCCCAGAGGATAGCAGTACTACCACCAGGATGATTGAAAGTCCGAAAAAGCGCACACCAAGTTCGTTTGACAACGTTGGTGCTCGCAGCAACCGTACGCCAAAGATGATCTGCCACGTGTTTGAAAGCGAAGAAGCGCAGTTCATTGCGCAAAGTATTGGCCAAGCATTCCAGGTGGCGTATATGGAGTTTCTAAAGGCAAACGGAATTGAAGACCATAGCTTTATGAAGGAACTCGACTACCAGGAGGTGTTGAACAGCCAAGAAATTTTTGGCGATGAATTGGAAGTCTTCGCCAAAAAAGAGCTCCAGAAGGAGGTGGTGGTGCCGAAGACCAAAGGAGAGATTTTAGGTGTTGTGATCGTCGAGTCTGGATGGGGTTCGATGCTACCAACGGTCGTAATCGCGAACCTTGCCTCATCGGGAGCGGCAGCTCGCTGCGGGCAACTCAACATCGGAGACCAGATTATTGCCATCAATGGATTGAGCCTAGTCGGGCTGCCGTTGTCCACGTGTCAGAATTACATAAAAAATACGAAAAACCAAACTGCTGTCAAGTTCACCGTGGTCCCTTGCGCTCCGGTCGTGGAGGTTAAGATTAAGCGACCTAATACGAAGTACCAGTTAGGCTTTAGCGTGCAGAACGGAGTGGTAAGTTTGCATCATCACATTTAGACGACGACAATACAAGTACAAAGAAAATATCAAATTAAAAGTACGACAGTGACTCACTAATAACCTCAATTGTTATTTCACAGATTTGCAGTCTGTTACGCGGCGGCATCGCAGAACGCGGTGGTGTCCGAGTCGGCCATCGGATCATAGAAATCAATAACCAAAGTGTCGTTGCTGTGTCACATGAGAAAATTGTCAAACTACTTGCAACATCCGTCGGAGAGGTCAATATCTGTTATGAAAATTTAATAATTAAAAAATAAGCCAAACAAAACAAATGTTAACATTCATCTATTCTCTCACCTGTAGATATTAATGAAAACCATGCCAACATCAATGTTTCGTTTGCTTACCGGACAGGAAAATCCGATTTATATCTAAACGGAACGAACGTAAACAAACGGATGGAGGCGAATGTTGGTTGGAAGTAGATTATGCGAAGGGTCAACTGAACAAAACCAAGGAAAATGATTTACTGCCGCTGTCTGTGAAGCTGAAAAACCTGCAAAACCTGCAAAGAAAAAACCTGCAAAAAATGGAAATGGAAAGAGGTTTACTAGAAAGTGTTACATCTTGTTCATTCAAATAAATACCGGTTCTTCATTGAAAAGCACTTCGAGCGGATAATTTAAAAAATCAAACGAACGGACACAAAAGGGATACATTTTTTTCCTTTCTTCTATTCTTTGAATATGGATCCTTTGTTTTCATCTGTAGTCTTATTTGTGGTGATCCTAAATTAATATTTGGGATTACAACACTCGAGCCCCCGTCGAAAGAGTAGTCGGTAACGCTCGTCGTTGTCACACAGCTGGCCTGGGTTCGATGCCCGAGACCGGCGGAACTGGACGAGGCACGGGGTTGGCGCTGGGCCAACAACCCCGCCCGTAAAAACACAACTTTACAGTAAGCAACCAAATTAATATTCTTTCTGTTGCAGAGCAAGATCGCTCGGTGGTTGTAATAACCAGATGAGAAGATTAGATGCAAGTTTGGAACAGTCTATAATATTCACCTGGACTAATCCATTTTCAACTGTTGGGTAAAGCTTTTGTCAAATCTATAGAGAACTTCTTATGTAGTTTATTATTACTCATTTTGCAATGACACCTCAAGTACGTTAAGAGCCGAATAGCTCAAAGTATCTATAATTCATTAACAACAGCAACCTTTAATACGTTTCCGATTTTTGAGCGATTTGCATAAGCAAAAAATTTGCACGAAATTTTATTCTTTTCCTGATATATCAAATTAACCTTTCGCAAATGCTCCAAGAATATCGAGAACGGAGGAAAATATTGCTAAAGCAAAAAAAATTGGTGGTCAAATAATAAATTCATCTAGCTTCGCCCAAGATTTCTCTTTTAGTCTTTGGCACTAAAGTCGGATTATATTAAGTCAAAACAACACTTTATATGGGTCTACTTCGTTTGTTGAAAAACTATTAGCGAGGCAACTAAATGCTTCCGCCATCTCCAACATATCACATGTGTTGTAAACGCGCTGCTGTTTGTGGCAGCGCATATGCTTCAGTTTTTTTACATGGAGTTGATACGATGACGATGACCGTTAGCCATGCCCATGCAGTTATATTGGTGATTGCGGAAACAATTGCTTTCATCATCAATAGTATTTTAACGAACAAACTAAACTAAGCTAAACATTCCTTAAGCTTTAACTTTCATAATTTTCCATTTCGAAGCGATTGGAAAAGAATGAAAACAAATCGCAAGAAGTGATAAAGTCGACCTTGCCGCAGCATATAGAAAGTGTATGAATGACTGAATAAATCGGTGACGCTAGTTTACTAGCTCGGAAGGTGCCTTTGAAGAAGTTAAAAAAATGATAAACAATATAAGTTTGACATTCTACTTAGGAATTACGGGTGGACTTTGGATTGTATGCCATCAGAAGCCAACAATATGCCCTTGTAGTAAATTCAAATTCGAAATACACACGATCGTTTGATACGATGATTTATTTTTTTTTGGATTCAGTATTTTTCTGTAACTTAAAATTTGCATTTCTATCTCATTAAAGTTCACTGCTCTTGAATGCCACAGAAGCTTTACGTCCGCTATCATAAGTTCACACATCTGGGTTTTCTGCCTTCTAACAAATTGTTTATACCACCGGTACAGTTAAGACTATTTAAGTAGATAAAAGATAATGCTTGAATGAGAAACTTAAAATAGATTAACGTATGGGCGAACGAAAATATCAAATATGGTGTTGGATTAAATATTTAAGCAAAAAACGCGGCCAGCCAGCCTCGCGCACTGATGATTCTAATATGTACGTACACAGCTCATTTAACATTGTGTTGGAGTAGTTGAAGATGAAACCGCGTTTATTCTTAAATTAATTATCAGTTTGGTTGCATTTCATATACGTATGGAAACGCGAGAACCAACACGACGTATTTTACTGTTGATGAGAGGCAACACATTTGTTGTAGAGAGAGTTGTGCTATTATCATATTTGTAAAGAGATAAATTGAACAAATTAGTATACCAAAAAAATATCCAAATATCAAACAAAAATTATAAATAGTTGATTGCTGGTATACAGCCGCAGAAGTAAAAACCGCTAAGTTGCTTCTATGTATTGCCATCAAATATATTTGACATGAAATACGCTGGAACGGCTTAGTGCTGGCCAAATTCGGAATAGTTCTGCCTATATATCAATGTACCTCTTTCTGCGGTTACCCTTCTTCACTCACATTACTCTTCGTACTTCGATTTTATCGGTTTCGTTCATAATCGTTTCTATGGTATTGTATAAGTGTATTCACTCATTGTGTCCACAATTAACAGCCGCATACCGAAAGTAGTAGTGTCTGTGAATCTCTCTCGCTATGGAATACAACACCTTCTATGCGGTGAAGAAATGGTAAGTCTTGGCTTAACTAAAAAATTATGCCTACTTTATCGAACGAAACTCTAGGGGCTGTTTAGTTCGGATTTTTTTTCAGTTGCTCGTTTCTGCGAAACAATCCTTCTTGACGCCCACCTGCTACTCTCACTCGAATAATTTCAAAAACGGTTGATTTCATCTTCAAGATTCTTATTCTGCCAAAACTCTTTCTCCATGTGCTGCTTTTGACAATGTGATTATTGTATGCCGTCAAATTATAACGGCGCCGTTGCATTGTCCCGTTGAATTTTGTTAACTTTTAACTCCCTATGTTTCGACAAAACTCTTACTATTCAAAATAAATGAAATATCAAATTATACATTCAAAAATTAAAACAGATCTGTTGTTGACATGATTTAACATTTAACGACTTAATTTGCCAAATTTTTCTTAAACTTTTGCTGTTTTTAGGGAAACGATTGATTATAACCATTACATTAACTTTTTTCTGTTTTCATCTTTCAGTTCATGTTTGAGCACAACCGATCAAACCAAATCGCACCGAATCATTATGCGTAGAGGGAATTTGATTACCATTCTTGGTTTTTAAGGACTGACAATAAAATTAAGGAATAAATTTGGGACAAATTCTTGTCCTTTCACTCATTCATTCCTTTGTTTTATTAGTGCAAAGTGGATACAACTCAGTTATGTACAGTGGCAGAGGAGTGCTGAATATTGCGTTCGAATTCCTCCAGACTCATCACTTGCCCAATATTAAGAGAAGGTAACTTTCCTGCTGAAGCTTGGGCCAAGAGTTCAGGTGAGAACCAGCGAGCGAGCTGATTGCTTGTCGGGGACAGACCACCTTCGCGATTAAAGTTTATGATGTTAGGACCACCGGAGCTCACAGCTGTATTCGGTTGCGGTGGCATATTCGAATGTGGATGTGATTGTTGTTGTTGCTGCTGTTTGTTGTGCTCGTGAACATGTTGCTGAGCCATGTTTGGAATTCTTAACGGCTGCTGTTGACCGATATGCGGTTGCACCAGTTGATTACGAATTGCTCGTTGTTGATGTTGGAGCTGCTGGCGTTGATGGAGCAGTTGCTGCATGTGTGGACTGTAAATGTTTCCTGGAAGCTGTGCGGGCTGTTGTTGATGCTGTGCGCCGGGTGGAGCTTGCGGCTGCGATGACGGATGTGTAGGCGGATGATGTGCTCCCAGAATTGGATTTCCACTACGGTTGTTATTATAGGACTGGAATTCTACATTCCCAGCAAAATTGATGTGCACCATTGCCGGCAGCTGCTGTGGTGGTGGCAATTGCTGTTGTACTTGTGGCGGTGGAGCTTGTTGCTGTGGTATCTGTTGTTGACCACTGTTGCTGTTGCATCCTAAAAAGAGGATCAATAAAAAAGTAAATTAAATTTTATTACTATCCGTACCAGACTCGAAACAAAAGTTCCAATATTTTTCACATTTTTTATGCCCTTTTCATTTTGGACAATGAAAGCAAAGCTTGTGGTTCTTTTAATTTTTGGCGAGCGAGCCAAGTTTTTTCTTCAACTACCTCAAAAAAGAGTAGTAATCTATGTATTACCTTTGAGAATGGGTCTTCCTTGCGGTTTCGCTAGAGACATCATCGTTGGAGACTGTTGCTGCTGTTGCTGTTGTGGCAGTAATTGTTGACCAGATTGTGAGATCTGCTGTTGATGCTGTTGCGATTGGGATTGGGGTTGTGTTGGTTGCTGTGGAGCTTGCTGAAGCTGCAACGACTGTGGCAGTTGCTGCGGTACTGGACCTGACAACTGGTGAGAACCGGCATTCTGATGTTGCATCTGCTTTAAATTCCATGACATACCACCTGGAACCGCTTGCATATTGCTACGCATGCCACTCCCTGGCTGCATTGTCGCCATCGCATTCATTGGCGGTACCAACATTGGTGGTGGGTGCATAGGCATGTTTAGTTGCGATTGTGATCCTGGTTGTTGGAATTGACCCGCAGGACATATCAGTGCTGCCAGGATGCGCTGCTGCTGTTGCTGGTGCTCCGATTGTGGAGCATCGTGGGAATATGGAGGCTGTGGTTGCTGCTGTTGGTGGGGATGATGATGTTGAGGGATCTGTTGTATCGGATGAGCATGAGGGTGTAGTACAAACGGTTTCTGCTGTTGGTGTTTATGGTGCATTTGCTGCTGCTGTATACCATGTAGGGTATTTATGTTAACCCCCGGAATTCCACTATCCGGATAATTTTGTGCATTCGGCATCATATGTTGTCCTGTTTGATGCGGTTGATGCTGTTGTTGCTGGTGGGCAACATTATCAGGATCTTTCTCCTGTACCGCAGTCATCTTACGCAGCACGGACGTAGGGGTGAATGCCAACGGAGTAGGTGAGGCAACTTGCTGCGGTTGAGGCTGGTTTTGTTTCGATGGTGAAATAGCAGCCGAGCCAAGCGCAGCATTCATGCGACCACTAATGACTGATTTCATATTAACCGGCGAAACGGACATTATGTTTTCTCTGCATGCCCCAGTTGAAGTTGGCAAAATAATGAGCTGTTGATTATTTTGCTGTTGCTGATCATGTTCATTATTTTTGTCTATGCTTTCGGAATGAGTTAGCAGCTGTTGCAGTTCGGTAGGTGGTTGCGGATGATGTTGTGTGGTTGAACTCTGATGATGCTGTTGATCGGAAGGTAGCAGCTGCTGTTGGAAGGTATGTGGCGGTAAAAGCACTGGTTGATGCACACCTTGCCCCTGTTGTATCTCATGTGACATTTGATGATTATTCTGGCGTTGCAACTTAGGTTGAATAACCATCGACTGTGCTGGCAGTAGTTGCTTCATCTGTTGTTCTTGTGACTGATGTTGCTGCGATTGTTGTTGTTGTTGGTGGTGTTGCTGCTGTTGCTGTTGTTGTTGCTGTTGCTGTTGTTGTTGCTGATGCTGTTGTTGTTCCTGCTGTTGTGGTTGCTGCTGCTGTGGCTGCGGTGGCTGCTGCTGCGTTTGCGACTGCTGCTGCTGCGGTGGCGGTGGCTGCTGTTGTTGTTGCTGCTGCTGTTCTTGTCTTTTTCGATAGTTTTCGCGCTGTTCTTCTAACTTTTTGCGGATTAGGGCATTTTGCATTATCGATTGCGTGTGATATTGAAGTTCCCGAGGCGAGGGAATTCGCTGTGGGATGCCGTTTGGTAATGGTGATAAGCGTACCTGCTGCTTTGGATGGAAAACTATCGGAAGGGGCGAGTTTGCGGTGAGTGGGTTTAGCAATATGTTGGGAGAAACAACGCGTGATCCTCCAGCTGCATTGAAGGAGGTAGTGTTTAACAAAGTAGGGACATTTGGGAGTTCACGGTGAAGTGGGAGATTGTTTGAACTATTAATTTGTTGCCAAAAGGCGTTCTGCGAAATTTCACCCCGAGCCACGGCGTGCAGTAGAGCCTGCATTTCCGAACGTTTGATTATCTCTGCATTTCGTACATCATTAACTGTGGTACAAATTTGTGAGAGAAAAGAAATGGGAAGAACGTTAGAAAAATTCCATGCTCGATTTCTTTAAAACGAAGAATCAAAGAAATAAAGTTAAACCAACAAAAAATCCTACTCTATATTGATCCCACAAATAAAACCATACCTGAATTAAGCATCGGATTGATATGAAACATCTTTTGCAGCATTTCGTTTGGCATCGGATGAAGAACAGGAGGAATAGGTGTCGTGGCTGTCGGGCTCGGGAGCACTGCGTGTCCAGATGCCGCCATTTGATGATGATGTTGAGACACCGGCGGAGTTGAGCCTGACTTGTTTCCGCTCATCTGTGCCAACAATTTTTTGAAAGCGTTCAGCTCCTGTGGCGGCACTGAGCTATCCGGAGCGGCTTCAGTGGATGGAACATCGTTAGCAGCCTCGGCAGAAACTGACAAGGAAGTAGTACATGTCGGATCGTTAGCGGGTGTTATGAGCCGAGGTATGGCACCAACGATGCTGGGAGTACCATCTCTGGGATCTCCTCTTCCTTCGCCACAACCAGTAACATCACCGTCGCCACTGCTCTCGACTCCACCGCTACTAGCACCACTTGCTCCTATATCGGACTGTCGGAAACGTGCTTCCAATTCTTCAACACTGTGTACCTGACCAACATTGAGACACCCTGGCATTGAACCCATATTGGCCGTAATTAATGAAGATGATGATGGTGCGCTGTTCACGCCCAAAATTTGTTGCAGACTACGGTTTTGCATTTGATTATGCGGCTGTTGTTGTTGTTGCTGATGTTGGGGTTGTCGTGGTTGTTGCTGCTGTTTTTGGTGCAAGGTCATCGTAGTTTGCTGCATAGATTGTGGATCGAACTGGTTTGGTGGTAAACCAGAACCAAGTGTCTCGGGCTGACCATTTTTGCCGATCAGTTCCAGTCGATTGAATAGCTCCATAAATGTGTTCGAAGTAGAGGTTGCGGCGGGTGAAATGGGAGCGAAGTATTTGTTACAATTACTAGCTGCACCCTGAGCCGCATTCTCTTCCGTGTTTGAAAAGTCCTTTAACATTTTGCTGATGTCGTCCAAGAATATTCCCTCATCATGCTTTATCACCTTAGCAACGGCAGTATCATGAAATTTCATAGCCTGATGGTCATGGCGAAACCACTGCCAGCAGCGTGATTCTTTCACCTCGGCACCATTATCCTTTACTGTCGGCTCAACACTCTGCGTGAAAAAAGAAATGTAGAAGATTGAAATCAAATTAATGCCTGCCTTTAACCATGTTCATTGTAAAAAATCTTACATAGAGAAAATCGCAATCATCAAGTTTCAGGATGTCTTCGATGTTGAAGTCGGCAGTAGCCACTTTTGGAGCCGGCCCTCCTTTGCCTCCGTTGTTACTTTCTCCATCACCCGGTGAGCGGTCCTGCTTCTTCCGATGCGGATCACTAACACCGCCAGTGGCATACTCCACCCCACGTACCGACTCCTTATCGGTCGACTCGGTGCGCTCATTTTTTTCTTCAGCTTGGTTGTCACTACATTTGCCGAGTGATTTCGACGATGCCGATGGTTCTTTTTCCTGCTCGCCGTCCTGGACGTTCCCTGGCGATGGTTCGTCAAAGCCACGCAACTCAATTGTATCATGCTGGGAGGTCGGCTCGCTAAACCATTCCGGTTCTTCATCGCGACTGTTATCATGATTATACCGACGCCGATCACCGTATGACGAACCGTGATTCGAGCCGTAATGGTTGTAATTGTTATATCCATAATAGCCACCACCTTCACCTCGATGAGGGCCATCATTGTTGGCATGGTTGTTACGGGATGATTTGCCGTAGCCTCGCAGCGGTGGGTTTTCCTTTTCAGGCCGGTCGTAGTCGCGATTGCCGCCGGAACGACGTTCGAAACGTTCGTCGCGCTCAGTCGCCTCTTTACCGCCACGCTCCATTCGTTCACGACTCGGTTCCTTCGCGTCAGTTGCTCGTCCTTCGCGCAAATCACGACTATCCTTTCCCCCATCTCTTCCATCGCGAAAGTTGGCGTTGTTGGCACTGTTGTTACCATTGTTATTAGTGGTACGGTACTCTCCTGCCTCGAGCTCTTTGTCCGGCCGATAGTCCCAAGAAACGTCACGGGACAAGATGCGTCCACTACCGATACGACGTTCGCGACCACTCAGCAAGTCTCGATCCGATCGGAGAAGGCTCCCAGACAGTCCAAGGTTGCCGCTGGCTTGCGGAGCGGACGGCATTTGGCAGCCCATGTTGAAAGAGCGACGCTGCGGCGATAGTACGATCCCTTCCTCCTTACGCAGCCGCTCCTTTGGATCGATTCCACCGCCGGAACGGCGCATCTCGCTCCGTGGGATGCTCATGTTACCACCACCACCACCACCATTACCGCCTGCCAGATTACTAGCACCTCCTCTATCGATACCGCTAGCCGTGCCCCCTCCTGACGAGTTGCCAGACGACCCACGGTGTCTACCGTATCCGCCCATCGCTCCGGACGAATCGTCGTCGTACGGTGTTTCAGACCGGCGCACAAGTATCGATATCATTTTGAGATGTTTCTCAGATCGCGAATCTTCAATACAAGCTGGTTTACGCTTCGAAAGATCCGTTTCCCTCAAGGCCAGCAGTTGAGTCACGGTATAGCGTGTCATACGTGCTGCCGTTGCACGATCGGCACTCCGGACATAAGTATGATCTTGCCCTGCGTCAGTAATCATCGGCCCCTCCGCCGAACCCGGCCGTTCTGCCTGCTGCGGAACGGGTTCGGCACCGGACTCGTAACACGTATCGTCACGTATTTTTTCTACTTCGGCGTTCGAACGCGATCCATTCATCGTGCCCGCAGTGACCAGCGAGTGATTGTGCGGTGTCAGCGGTGGCCCGCTTGCTTCCTGTTGTTTTTCGAAGCGATTTCTACCACCCTCAACCGGGCGTACACCCACGTACGATGATTCTGCATCCAGCCCCGAACACGACAACTGAGCTGTATCCGACATCTTGTTTTATGGGCGCAAGCCCTTTTATGTTGGCAGCGACTAAGGCCTTTTGCGTCGATTTTGCACAAACACTTCGCAAGTAAAGTTTACTCACAAAATCTTTCCTGCACTTTCTAGAAGCGCCAGCGATACACTTCACAAATAACTAAGAGCTAATGCTTGAGAGACTGTACGCATTGGTCTTTTTTGTCCGCAAGATAAAAAACCTCCTTTCAACTCCTCACAGGAATTGTATCACGCAACACAGTACCACAAGAAAGAATTCAGTTCAGTAGGAATATACTTCTCACCGTAAGACTCAATGTAATAGGTATCTTTATGTGCTCAAAATTTTACAACTTCGTGCACAGACGCGCGTAGACGGGCACTAGCACACACTAACGCACACACAGCACACACACGTACAAAGCGTTCTAGGTATATTTTGTCGGTAGGTAATAGTCTGTTAAACACGTTCATACGTGTTCGTACACGTTAAAAAGGCCCCCATTCGTTTCCGTTCCGCGAAAAAGCTACATTTGCAGGAAGGTGTTCGTTTATCACAGAGTATTTTACAACGTACACGATATTAGTAAAACTGGTGTTCCAGCGCTAGCTCCAAAACCTATCCACACGGATCAATCATCAATCGTTAACTACTCCACGACACAGAACGGTAACAGGACGCCTTACCTGCTTCCTTTCAAAGAGTTTTGCAATCACATACACTTTTTTCTATAACACGACACAGAACATTGTTAATTTCACTTCGAATCGTCAAAGCAGCTCCCGATCATCTCAGTCACGAATTCCGATTTGCGTTTTTCGGCCGCTGCAACCGCTAGAGGGCGCTGCCAAAAGAGAACCAATCTGAGAATGACAAGCACTCTCTATAAAAGTGAGCCTCCAATGAAAAGACGCCCTTCACCGACGAGCCAATCGAAGAGAAGTGGTTAAAGCACGAAGGGGAAGGACATGCACGTACACCAGCGAAAAAAGTGGGGAGGGCCGGCGTTTTCTCCCCTTTCTCTTTTCGGAAAACTAACCTAACTCGTTCTACAAATGCTTTCTAACACTTCTTTTAACTGTTGTCGTGACCGAAAGCACTTCCTTTGAAGAATTCTCAGTTTCGTGCAAGTTAATGAACAGCACTCGAACCTAAGGATGCATATTTTACCCATAAGTGTACGCTTTTTCGTCATCGCTTTCTAGACCTACATACCCACACTACTTAACAAAGATAGGTGATGTATCCGAATATGTTCGCCTTTGCGTACCTCTGCTTCTCTTTTGCTCTATACCGCGTGTGCTTTCCTTTCCTTCGACACGAGCTCAGGTTTTCCGCCGATTTTTTCTCCTGTGGCAGAGGCAAATGTAATAAGCTGAGGCCACACGAAGTGTAACGTAATGTTTTTGGCATTTCAGATTAATACCAAACTGGTTGCGCTTCTGTCAAAACGTATATGTTTGGCATTACTCTGAAATGCCAAAAACATTACGTTACGCTTCGTGTGGCCTCAGCTATAGAATTTGAAACTGCGACACTAACTCGGGATGAGCACAACAGCGTTTATTTTTTCAGTTAACATGCTTGATTCAATGCTTCACAGTCCATTTGGGTGAATTCTTGCCAACGTAATTTACAAAGGCAAAGGCACTTTAAAACGAAATACAATTACATTTGATTGATTGAAAATGGACGTTCAGAACCCATTGGATTTTTTTTTTTAAGTTTTACGTGAATTTACGTGATCAAGTCAAGAAAAGTTGGGTAGTGCACAAAAATTCCTAAGTTCTCTCGTATAGCCGTAGAATTCAGTGAAAATTTGCAACATTTACGCGATAGAATATGTTATTGTTAGCAGATATAAAACGTCAGTTTTTGTTTCACAAACCGAAAGTGAGCTTTAAAAAAACTTAACTGAAAAATAATTCATTGGGGACGCTGTTAATTCAGTCTATGAATGAGACTTTTGATATAACTTTGTATTATTATTATTTCCTATCAATATTCTTTAAACATTATTTCATGTTGCCAACATGTTGTCGAAATGCTAGCTGTCAAAATCCAGTGGTTAACGATTCACTCACTTTGACAGCGCGAACAAAGATTGACGATTCACAAGCTAGGCGCTAGCAGAGTGGGAGAAATCTAAATAAATCCATTAGCTATGTAAGACAAGAACCAGTCCATACGACGTATTGTTTTCAGATCTGTGTTGTCTTTGTCGACCACTTCATCACTCGTCCCCAGGAACCTTAGATTATTGGTACAAACGCACAACCAGGGCGTGCGTTTTTGTAGTTTTGGCCCCAGATTCATCCCCTCAGCGACACAAACTAGCAAATAAAAGTTTGATCATTATTTACGCGCATCGATAACTTGTGACAAACATACATTTCGTCGCTGATGTTAACATAAAAAAAGATTTTACGTGCTCTATTTCGGCTGCGGATCAACCTCTCACCAATTTATACTCTATTTACAGGTGCTGCCTTTTGTTTCATTTTCCATCGACTAACTAAAAATGGCTTGGAGGTCAAAGGGTTTAAACAACGCCGATCTTGTACGCCAATTGCAAGGTACGGTACGAAAACCATACTTATATGTATACTGAACTGTTCAACGCTTTCTGATTGCTATTTGTAGAGTATAACATTATTAAAAGTAGTGCAGTGGCGCAAACGATGATGGCGACCGACCGCCGACACTACGTGCCGCAAAATTTGAATCCTTATATTGATTCTCCACAAAGGATCGGACATGGAGCAACCATTAGCGCACCGCACATGGTAAGCACAACTGACACGGTTCAATTTTTATTCTGCATCGAATACTATCTAGTTGTACGTTGCCGTTCAGCATGCCTATGCACTCGAGCTACTTGAAAAGTACCTGAAACCCGATAGCAAGGTACTGGACGTTGGTTCGGGGTCGGGCTATTTGACCGCTTGTTTTGCGCGTTACATCCATCAGCAGCCGAACGCAACGGGCGTTGTAGTCGGCGTAGAGCATCATCCTCGTTTGGTGGAGCTGGGCCGCAAAAATATTGGTGAAGATGACGTCTCGCTGATCGATACAGGAAAAGTAATTCTGATTGGTAAATGTTCGTTCGGAAAGAGAACAAAGAGTAATTTTAGAATAAATCGCAGTGATACTTTATTTTTCAGAGGGGGATGGTAGAAAAGGCTGCAAAGACCATGCCCCATACGATTGTATCCATGTTGGGGCCGCTGCTCCAGAGACACCTGAAGAGGTACGTTTGTTTGATTGGCATTTAACGTTTGAACGCAAAATTTATTCGAATCGATCTGCAGCTCATCAAACAACTGAAACCGGGCGGTAGGCTGGTAGTTCCAGTTGGTCCCGATGGGGGGACGCAGTACTTGGAGCAGATAGATAAGCGGCTTGATGGTACCGTTAGCAAGACGAGGTTGATGGGCGTAATGTACGTTCCGCTCACGGATCTGAAGGCGTGATGTAATGTTAGTATGCTGGTTTATTTGCTCTCAAGACTGTTAGTTCTTTTTCTAGTACTTTGTTTTGCATATATTGCATTGAGATCATTGCTTTAGCAGTACTTGCTACAATACAATATCAAACTATTATGTTTTTGGTAAAAAACGTATGTATTTTGAAGCTTTACATTTGTGAAGGCTCGTTGTTTTAGGTTTATGTTGTACTTCGGATGTTCTTTGCTTCTAGATGAAACAATACTATTACAATAAACGTACTTTCAGAACAGAATCATGTATATTAGATATGTTTGACTTATTTATTAGAAGGTTTACTTGTTACATGTATAGTGAATCAATTAATGCAATATACGGTTATTTACACAATTGACAATTTTTATAAATATTTGCTATTCGATGGCATTATAAAAGTTACATGGGGACTCATTGAGAGATTTATGATTCACCGCCCACCGCTTTCGCTGTCGATTAACAAACTGAAGGAAATAAGAAGTTTAGCGGTCAATCGCATTTGAATCATGCACGCTGTGTGAAGAGTATTCTAGCGCGTGTCGGCTGCAAAAGTGAGTTGGGACCTACTTGTGGTTAATTCGTGATGTTTCGTATGCGGGTATACGTTTTAATAGTGTGAAAAATGTACCTCATAATTCATAATTAATATCGATTCGTATATATGTAAAACATTTGGTAGGAGCCATGAGTTTTTGATAGAAAAAAGGAAAGGCGCGAAAAAGTGACGTAATTCAGATCACCTCATATTTTGAGTTGACATGCTCAAAATGGTTAAATATTTCTCGATACTTTACATGACAACAATTCGCTTGATATCATATCAACTGTTGTATGTACTGCTGCTCTGAATCTTTCATCATGTGCTAAAATATTCTTTTAGTAATCATGATCCTGCCGATGCTGCCGCTAGTGCTCCTAGTGGTAGAGTATTTTTTGTTGTCTTTCAACTACACGTAAAAAACGGTCCCGGTGTTGGTAGTCTTGAAAAATGTTGTTAATGAAAACATAAGATCTCCTACATTGTTTTTGCGTGTGCTTTAACATGCAAATTTGTAGGAGAAATCTGGATACTGGTTATGCTACTATTTCACTTTTAAACTTATTTCTGATCAGTTTTTACTTTTTTGAGAATTGTATAGCCATATTACTTTAGAATCTACTCTGCAGGACATGGTATATGTACATCGTGGATCGTTTTATATACCGATCGTTCCACATAACCAAAACTGTAAAGCATGTTCGTGATCATTTTTACCATGTTCCAAGCAATCCAGTAAGAAGTGCATCATCATTTTTATGTGAGTATTTACCGCATTAAGTTTCTAGAAAGATAGATTGAGCCATATAACACTAAATTTGTTACCATGCCATTAATTCAGTATTTTCTCCGAGATTCATCCTCCGTTCTGAGAGGCGATAGCGTAAATGACAGGATCCGAGCGGCTGGGAGACGGGAAATTGATGTTATATGGTTGTACAGTTCTGCAATTCTGCTTCAAAAGCCTTCCTGGCGATATTGATTACTAGTGGTCAACTTCGAATTTGATGGCCGGCATGCGGTGTTCCCAGTATTTATCCAAACTATTGTGTTGAATATTTCGAACTGAAAATCTTAAACAAACCTAAACTATAAACTCGTTCAGCAGTAGGATGACGATGGTGTGCGTTATTTCTTTCTTTTTTGATGATCTGTTGTTGTTGGTTGATCGCTCCTATTGTCTAAAGCACAACATCGGGCAGAGCATGCGGCCTGGCCTAGTCCCTGAGGGACGCATCGTGTACGATTTTCCTTTCCTTGTAGTAAATTTCTTCAGATTCCTTGTCACACAGCAACAGCACCACGGCGCCGAATAGAAAGATAGCGGCACCCCAGCCAACGCCGTACGCCCAGCCAAACTCCCAAACCGGGCGATTCGCTGTGGATAATAAAATAGTATATCGTGAATACCTTGTCGACTAACGTGCGTTTCAACATCTAATCTAATACCAAGGTTCAGTTCCGCAGCGAAACACACAGGGTACAGGATCAAGGCAACAAGCAGCGCTATTACTATAATGAAATAGAAAAGAAGGAAGAATCACGAGGACTGTTGCAATTACATTCTAATTTAAAAATGTTAAATATACTCACGTGCAACCATCATGACGAGCACAGCGATGCGATAGAATTTGTACTTTAGGTTGTGATCCTGCGTTCGGAGTCCCAGACCCGTGAGAAATGTGGCCAACGCGTCCGTGACCAGTGTCACGATGCAAAGTGCTGCCGTTGCTTTAATATAGGCTGAAACGATAATTCATTACATTAGATTCGAATTCCTTGGCTGGTTGTTATCATCGAATGTTACGATCTGCGCAACGCATCATACCTGCATCACGGCTAGGATAGCAGCCTGCTGGATCCTGAATGTTGAAAGGCAGTGGTTGCTCATAGTCCTCTTCAATGCAGTGAACGAACAATCCTTGACGCCAACTATCCGCCATCAACCAGTCGGTGGACGTGAGGGCAAGAATCATCAATATAATGACGATGACACCACAGATGAACGCGATAACCTATCACAAACGGTAACAGACTTTCATTAACAACAGGTAAGATTCCATGCGCACGCATCTATCCATTTATAACAAATGTCCATACCTTCAGTGGCCGAGTGATCGTAACAGTTTCGATGGTTGTTGTAGGTGCCATTTTATCCGGTGAAGGTCCACGCTTGGTACTGGAAGTGGAAAGACATCGTGAAGTGAATGTGAAGTGAAGTCATTTAAACAGAATGGCCGTTACAACTATCCATTTCGGCTCTTGCGGCAACCATGTGAAGACTGAAAATGTGCGGGGGCTAGTGTGATCAGCGGAAACTGCCGCAGCATCGTTTATGCATTTTATTGCATTTTGGGTTGAATAAAACTCACCTTTAACAAGTGCGTACGCCAGAACCAGAATACTCTAAATATCGAAGGCTGTTGCACGTGATGCGTAGGGGTGGTGATAGATTACCGACTTAAATGATGCTTGCTGTTGATATGGTTAGCTATAGAAGTAGCACACACTGCATGAGAAAATAAGCCATTAAGTACCATAGCAATTAAGGGAAAGCATTAAATCATAAACCAAAGTGAAACCCATCGCTCGATTGATAGAATCAATCGCTTTTGACGAATACAAAATCAAATGCTACCGTTACACAGTGAACAGAGTAATGGCAAAATAGATCAACTTTATTGTATCATTTCCGCTACCAGTACAACAGTCCACGGCGGTACTGCATTTTCGCTAATTAGCGCCATGATTTGTGATACAAAACGTGGGAGGAGCACGGCGAGGTCAAAGCAACGTTCACACTGTGATGTGTTAGCAATGCGTTGCAGCTGCAAGCATAATAAGGAACACAAAGGAAGTGTTTCATGATGGAACATGATGGAACGTGTTTTCGCCTGAGCAAACTGGGCAATCTGGAATATGCGAATCCCATGCGAAGCATGCACGGAATATGTGGGCATTTAGCGTCGATGCTATGTCAAGTGTACGTACGGGAGTTTAGAGATAAAAATAAAATCTTTATTGTACGCACGAATTTACGCTGAGATATCATGGGGTCGTCCTCATCTATTTATATACATACGCTTGTACAAATATACAGCAATTACTTAGACGTGAACGTATACGTATACAGATGCCCTTATTAGCTGCCTACGTTAGATCAAAGCCTGTTCTATTTTTATTCCACCTGATCCATTACCTTCCACTGCAAAGGCTTCCAGGCAGCGTACCGGCTGGTTCCTTTTATGTTTGACTGTATTTTTTTAACTGAATAAGTTGTTGATATTATAGAGACTGTGAGCATTATTCCCCATTTGCCTCTGTGGGTTGTTAAGAGTATACCTGAATCGCAGACTGTTGTTCCGCATATGGTATTCGCCCTAATGTATGCTTTGTATGAATAGTTTCTGCCCAAAGCTTGCCCCCGAAAAAACGCATACGCACATACACTTGAAAAGCTCGAAAGAAATAAGAGGTTAGTGAAAGTTTGTTAAATTATCGCCATTTTGCACAGCAGTTTTTCCAATGGGCTATGTGGGGGGGCTGATCTTGACTCCTTGCGATAAGCAAACACACACATACACACAGGCACACCCACACACACTAGAACACAGCTGATGGGTACGAGGGAAAACGTTTTACCTTTCCTTAAAATAGTCCAATGTAACCGATTCCGTATCAAACTCACTATAGTCGGGCAACGAGTCTCCATCAATTGATTGCACACTGCTTAGCCCGATCTCCTTCTGATAGTAACTATCACTCTTCGACGCGAAGTTTCGCGACATTCTGGTTTCGGCGGTTTTCAGCTTCCCAGACAACACAGCGTGTCCTCGTCGGAGGCTACCTTGTAGCGTTTGCTTGATTGCAGTGGCAAAAAACACAGATGACAGAGGAAGTTTGCTAGTCTCCGTGGTGAAACGAGCAGCTTTCTCCGTAATAAAATATCACCACCTTATTGGATCCCTCTTTGAGCTCTACTCTAAATAACCAGCGTTGAAATGGTTTAAAAAATGGAGAAAAATCTACGGTAGACAGAAATAGCAACAGCGATTTATACGTACTGAAAGCAGAGAAGGGTTGCGTCTGCACCGAGCAGCACCTTTTACGAACACGACATTTTCACTAACGCAGACCGAGAAGAGCCGCAGGCACGTCGAATTGATTGATAACACTGGCAGCGAGAGCCAACCGGAGCTGGCTGAAGAAAGGTAAATTATACTGCCTAACACCAAACCAATATCTTACCAATTAGAAACGACTCTCGATACTAAGGCAATCCCCCTTGATTTATAAATACGCGAAGAACAAACACTGTGTTTACTTTTATTTTTATACTGCAAGTTTAGTGCGACGGGTTGGGTACTGCTGGGGATGCTGTGGGTTTGCCTCGAAACCTACTTCAGCACATTATTTCAGTTCGGTTCGCTACAGGGTAAGGCTGAAGGCTGGAGGCTGATACGTGTAACGATGCAACATAAACAGGCCTCAGTCCTTCTAAGATAAAAAAGCAATGTAATAATTTAATCGCTATGCTTGTACCCGTAATTCAAACTTAGACCATACTTAATTGCACTTGGTGCTTGTTGACTGGTTTTCTGCATCGCATAAGTTAGACCTAAGATACACTTTAACACAGGTTGAAGCAAGATATTTCTGGCTTGGGTCAGGTTCGGTAGGGAATTTCGAAGAAATGCTTCCGTCCTCACCAACACAATTGCATGGTGTGTTGTACAAGCGCTGTCATTGAATGGAGCCAATAGGGCGTTAGTTTAAAAAAACGATTATATATGTGGGTTCAATTCTATAGCTGGAGCCACACGAAGCGTAAAAACTAGCGTAAACATAATTTGTAACTGTGGGGCTACATCAAGCGTAACGTAATGATTTTGACATTAACGATTAATGCCAAACTGCTGCGGCGCTGTCAAAACGTTTACGGCTCGCGCGAGGCGTTAACCCGAGCGTAATTATTTTTTTCATACGCTTTGCTTACAAACAGAGAATAATTTATGTTTTTATTCGCTGGTATAGCAACAAAATCGGAAAAAACAGATAAAAAAATTCAGAAATCAATTAATTTCTCTTCTATTTCTATTTTCTTGGACCAAAAACACGAACGTAAACACGTTTCACGTTTCGTTTTTATATTTTTGCTGCCACACGAAGCGTAAACGTTTTGACATTACAAATTAATTTTACGCTAGTTTTCACGCTTCGTGTAGCCCCCTAGTAATGCCAAATCGTTTACGCTTCGTGTGGCAGCTAAAATATAAAAACGAAATGTCAAACGCGTTTACGTTCGTGTTTTTGGTCCGAGAAAATAGAAATAGAAGAGAAATCAATTGATTTCTGAATACATTTTTCTGTTTTTTGTTCTCGATTTTGTTGCTATAACAGCAAATAAGAACTTAAATTATCCTCTGTTTGTAAGCAAAGCGTATGGAAAAAATAACTACGCTCGGGTTTACGCCTTGGCCGTTTACGTTTTGACAGAGGCACAGCAGTTTGGCATTAATCTGTAATGTCGAAAACATTAAGTTACGCCTAATGTAGCTCCCCAATTCCGCTTCGTCTGTCCGTAGCTTATTACCTTATATGATTGCTTATTCATTGCTCTGAAGTAATGTAATCAGTATTTTCAAATTTCATTTATTTACTAACGAACACTATTTTGTCATTTATCGCCTTTTCCGGCTGTGTATTAATAAAAATGTAAATTATTGAAAAAAATTGATGTAAATCTACTCGAAACCAACATGTTGACAGCCACGACCAGTAATGTTAGTGGTTACGGAAACATTTGCCTACATCCCGAGACAGTTCTTGGAATGGGTTAATGGTATTTTAACGAACCTGGCTAAAGCCATAAATCTCGTGTTTCAACCTGTATTAGAATGATTTTAGGTAATCAGAACTAGCTGCACGCGAATAATTGATGTCATGTGAATCGTTGCTTTATTCGGGTAGCTTAAGCTAATTCTCTCCTATCGGCTGCTGTGAATCCATGGTGAAACCCTGTGGTTTTGGTTCACTACAACCTATGGCATTAAAATGAAAATGAACCATATTTTCCATATTTTCCTAGCCCCAATGGGCGGATCGCTTTAGGCGAATCTCGAAAGCGTCTGCAGCGAACGTCACATTTTTCACATTGTTCATCGTATGGCCAGTTTGAGTCTAAACGTCCAACTTCGTCCTTTCACTAAGCAAGGACGCGTATCGACCTTATCAACGAACTAGAGTAGGCGGCACGGCGGAACAGTGTCCTGTCCTACACTCATAGCCCTAGCAGCGCTAACTGTTGGAAATACCAAGTACTAGCGACGGATAGCCTGCCCAGGCAATGTTTTGCCCTGGCCGGGTGTCCTTACTTTTGGCATCCGAAACATCTGAAGTGTTTCCTTTACCTCTTTTCTTCCCTTTTCGCCATTACCGCAGAATGCAGACGTCGCACTTTTTGAGTCAGCCGTATTCGACACTGCGCTTCTCCATTTAATTTATTCGTCCAGTAACCGGTTTTTCACAACCCCCATTGGGAGCTGTTTGTCTGATTGTGATTCTATTGACTCTAGTGACGACTGCGTCATACTCTATACCTAGCCAGAGTAGCAGCGGACAAACCACGTCAATATCTTCCATCACACAGCCAGCACCACTACGGAGCAACCGGATCAGCCGATCGAGCTGGACAAAATGGCGCTCTAGACCATGACCGTGTGCCAGCTCTTTCAGCTCACGATTTAAGTAGAAATGAACCAACTGCCACTACGTGTCTCAACATTAGTTACATTGAACATCGAACAAATGAACGAACATCGTGTCGTTCTATTAAAAATCGCTGCACCGATAATTAGATATTTCAAACATCAAATTGAGTGAATATGTAAATTATTCCACACATTCGTGGGAGTCGCAATGCTTTGGCATTATTTATCTTTTTTTTTGTGTAGAAGAACGGATAAATACCGTATTTATATTATTACTTTTTCAACGAAATAGTCAATGTTTTGCTTACGGTTTTCAGTCGAATTCAGCGTTCAACCGATGGCGCCATCTGGGGAGGAATTTTACTGTAACTGGTCGAAATGCGCTGAACAATTGATAGACATGAATGCTTACCGTTAGGGGCGGTACTCCGGTAAGACGCACAAGATTTAAGACTCAAGCGTATCAAGACTAAATTACATTAACACTTTCTCAGAACCGCCTAAACCATGGGCTCTTTCTGGGTCGAGTCTGTAAGTGAAGCGAGTTTCGAGCTGATGCCAAATGATGACGCGAGACCCGGTTCGGTTTGTATCTGGTTTACTGTGTTTTAATTTTATTATATACTTGAATCATCACATTCTTTCGATCTTGTTTTAATTTAAGATGCGTGATAAACCACTATTTCTGTTTTTTCCTTCTCTTTTTATCTGCATAAATGGATTTTTGCTGACGCACTGCTTTATTTTCTAGAAAGTATCCTAGTTTAACGAGTAGGGAAAGAATTGTAAAAGATGATCGTTTATCTTGGTTCAAATAACACGCACACGCGCGCGCGGACTGACGCGCGGAAATGATACATTTTGGTTCTATTGACCAAAACTAGCGTAAAATTTTGAACGCAACGTTCCACATCGAGTGCCTTATATATCCTGCGCGAGATTCCTCAACATCCATACACACTACTATTAGTACGCTAAAATTGTTTCATTTGTTCACTAACTAGATTTGATTGGTTTTTTCTCTCTCTCTCTCGCTCTCTCTATCTTTCATGGTTCGTGTTCGTTCGTGCTGCATGATGTTGCTCTGATGGATTTTGGATAGGCCCATACACGATACACGCAACGCAGAGGGTCGCACTTCGAACCAAAAAGTTGTCCGTCGTGAAGTCGTGAAGAAATAAGCGTCAGCAGCCGACTCCACTCCCCATTAATACTGTTAGCGTTTTTCTTTCTCTTCGTTTCTTAATGTAGCTGGCTGCGAAATGTTACACACTTTGTCTCTGTGTATCTAACAATCTAACAATAATATTAGTGCAGCTGAAATCATACTAAGGAAATTCTGGTTTTTCTTGCGCCAAACTGTTGAATCGAACTGTTTGATCAGTGTTACAAATAGATTGCAGTTTCTAGTTACAGTTTCATTGAACGGCTCTGCTAGGTGTGTTCGTAGATTGAAACTACTACCGTAGACTCGTTTACATATGTTTTTTTTTCTTCTCGTTTTACGTAAATACTGTGGCGCGCGTGTGTATATTTCGTTTCGTGCTCTTGTCGCAGTGTATGTGTGTATGTCGTACGAAAGGATTTAGGCGAGGCGGGGAGGGGAGGGGATGGGCGCCTATTTTACGTCTACTATATTATACGCGCACCATCCGGGCATCGAAGGAAACTAAACCCGCGGTAGTATTAGTCGCGTGTTGTCTAGAAGCAGAAAACTGAACCAAATGTCAAAATGTTTCTAGGGAGAGCTAGGGAAGCCGAAGTGGTAGAATCAAACCTCAAACAAAGCATCTTCTAATTGTTCAAATGGAAATGCTAATGCTGTCGTCTGAAGGCGCGTACCCGCGCCTAACGCGACGTGAGTTTATATTCGCCAATCGGGCCGACACACACGAAAAGGTGCAACCAGCCTCCTAACGAAGGTCCGTAGGGTTCGTCAGTGCTCTGCTACTCCTAGTTTCCGGATTCCCATTTGTTCCAACAAGCGAAAACGGAGACACAGCTGCTGAACTGAGTCTGCCGCAAGTGGGAGTCAGCGTATGCGTTGGTGTGCGTGAGAATAGCTGCCTAGGGAAAGAGTGGGGAGTGGGGAGAGGGGGGGGGGGGGGGGTGACTTAGCGAGGCGGGTGGATGGAAAAATTTTACAATGCAATAAAGTCCATCCTCAGGGTTGCTGGTTCCGCGTTATTGGATTATTTTCAAATTTACACTGTTCCCACCTCTTCCTGCTGATTCTGCCAGCTGTTTCTGGATGTGTGTGTGTGTGTGTGTGTGTGTGTGTGTGTGTGTGGGGTGGGGTTGGGGGGCGTGATAGCAAAGTAGTGTTATAGGACACGGAGACTTGAGTGTTGCTACGTTTTGTACTTGTAAGACTTGATGCGTTCCATGGTGTGTCTGTGCCACAGCTCTGTGTGTCTCGTATGTGTAAGGGTGTGTAAGGATGTGTGTGTGTGTGTGTGTGTGTGTGTGTGTGTGTGTGTGTGTCTTGTTTGTCCTGTGCTTATGAATAAACAGTGCACGACCAGTGTACAAGTTCGGTACTGAGGCTACACCATGCACAACAAGTGGCGTCCCCACGTGCACTTGGCTGTTCGTTTTTCTTATTGGAAGGGACAGAGAGCCGTATCAAGCATCATTGGAAACTGAAAGCAATCAAGTACTGATGCACGGTTAGGGTTCGAACTGACGTCTTTCCCAAGCGAAACGTTACTTTATCGAAGTCGCTTGACGGTGCGAAGATCGCGACAACATTCGACATCCGCCAAGAGACTCGAAATGACTGAATTTCGCTGTTGATAATATTCTACGCTGGCGTCGACCTTCTCACCACATGCTAACTCGTCTGGATCGGTATTCTATTTTCGAAAAGTGCAAAGAACAAGTTTTTGAACTTACTCCAATAGATCCCGCTCGACAACAAACCTAAAGACCGTGGAATTCACCTGCAATGGTGAATCGATCCAGGAATTGCTGTGTTCTTGCTCACTTCTCTACTCTACTGCCGTCACAGCTCCAAAGTAACGCCTGGAAGCGGCTCTCAACACTTTTTCATACGCTTCATGTGCCTGCCATGACTCCATAGTATATTCAATCGCGAAAAACGGAACAAGAGGTAAAACACTTGTACTGATCTACTGAAACTACATAAACATAATTATCAAGGTCTATTAACGATGCATTTCTCTCATCACACCCTTTGGGTATCTTGGTTGGCAGAAGTAATTGCTAGAGTGTCAATCAATATCCCAACTGGCTTCTTTTAGTGAGTGGCTTGACGAGACAGATTGAAGTTTTTTTTCAGAACCTGCTAGGATCCGCGATTTTGCGTTGGATAGCCTCAGTATCGAAACGTACCTGCCGTACCACTGTGGGATGTACATACCGTGTGCAGCCGTGTCGGCACCGACCGTACGCGAAGCAGTTGCAGTGAAACTACAAGGAAACAAAGTCACCGCCTGCCCCGTACAAACCGGAAACCGGGCCCGACGGCGGTTGCTGGTGCAGTGCTGCCCCGGAAGACCCGTCTGCTAGCGAGATCGCGACCAGTGACGTCTGCGCCGCCTCTTGCGCCGCCTGCGCATCCAGACCATGATCGTGGTGGTGGTGGTGGTGGTGGTGGTGCTGAGCGGCCACCACGGACGCCTCATCTTCGACGATCGGTTCGATGTCCTGCTTGACGAACGGGCCGCCCACGGTGCCCACGGTCGGTTTCAGGTCGTCCGGGAGGGACAGGGTCGAGTTACCGCTGGCCGTGTACCGGCGGCCCATGTTGTCATACTTCAGACACGGCAGCGTGTTTTCGCACTTGATGCCGGTCGGCAGCACGGTCAGCTCGCCCGGCAGCAGCCCCCGGGCCCCGGCGTACTTGACCGCCGAGGGTCCGAACGTCGCAACCGTCGCCGCCGCCGCCGCCGCAGTCGTCGATTTGATCGCTTTGCTGCACTCGGCGCACATACTGACGGGCGCCGACGGGGGCAGACTGGAGACCGGCGAGGACAGCTCGCACCCGCCGTCGTCGCGCAGCGTGACCTGCCCGTAATTGACGATGCTGTCGGTGAGCGCGAGCGGCCCCTCCGTGGAGCTCAGGCCGGCGGCGGTGCAGGTGAGCGGTGAGCCGGCGCCCATCGACGGCGGCACCGCCGGCTGGGCGATCGTGGTGACGTGGGACGCCGCGGACGGCCCGCCGGCAGCGGGCCCAGGCGAACCGGCGGCCGTGACGGCGGCGCGCGAGCTCGCCCCTCCGCCCTTGCGGGGCAGCGTGGCGTACGAGGCGACGCTGACGGGCGGCAGCTTGGGCAGCTTGGACCGGTTCGGGATGTTCAGTAGGTCCGGGTAAATGTTCACCTCGCCACTATCGAGCGGGTCCTGCGTCACCGACACGGAGATGTAGATGTTGCTGAACGTCGGGTTCGAGATCATCTGCGTGCAGAACTCGGGCGGCGGCGGGAACACGCCCAGGTTGAGCCCCGGGAACTCCTCGCGCTTGGCCGCGGCCGTCGCTATCGACTCGATCGTGATCTGGACCGGCTCCATCGCGATCGTCGAGTCGGTTTTGGTCGACGGCGTCATGACGTCGCTCGCGCTGAACTCCTGCCGCTCGTTGGTCGTGATGCTCAGGTCCAGCAGCTTCTTCTCCTGGTCGTTGAAGCTGACGCTGCTCTTGATCGTTTTCCGGCGCCGTCGCATCCGCAGCTTGCGCTTCACCAGGCAGACCACCACCGACAGTGCCAGCAGCCCGAAGATCGTACCGAAGATGCCCAGTATCAAGCCGAAGTACCAGAACGTTTCGGGCGTCTTGATGATCACCCGCTCGACCACCTCCGGTAGGACGAGGCTAAAGTTTTTGCACACCAGCCCGATCCGGTTCTGGGCGGTGCAGGTGTAGAAGCCGGAGTCGTTGTTCGTCACGTTCAGGATGGTGAGGTTGCTCCAGATCGTCACGCTGCCGTCGTACGCGATGTGGCGCTCCGTCTCGATGATCGCATTGTCCTGGTCCACGTCCTTGCCGTTCACGTCCCAGCGCACGGTCGGTTCCGGGTCGCCGGCGACCATGCACTTGTACGTGATGTTCGTGCCGAGGTCCTCGATCTCGTACTCGTCGCGAAAGATCTCCACCATCGGCATGCAGCCGAACTGGTCCGCCTCCAGGTAGTCCCACGAGAGGCCCTTGTGGGCGAGCGGCCGCTGGCAGACCAGGCTGCGCCGGTTCAGCGAACTGTTCAAGTACCAGCTGCGGAAGTCGCGCAGGTGGCAATCGCAGTTCCACCAGTTTTCCTCCAGGATCAGCGTCTTCAGGTTCTTCATGTGGTTGAAGACGTGGTGCGGCAGGTTCTCGAGCCGGTTGCGCGACAGATCGAGAAACTCGAGCAGGTCCAGGTTGGAGAACGCCGTCTCCGCCACGTACCGCAGCTGGCAGCTGTGCAGGTCGATGTTGCGCAGGTACGGCAGCACCGGGAACTGCTCGGCCACCAGTATCTTGATGGGGTTCTCGTACAGGTTAATGATGCGCAACCGGTTGTTACCGGCGAACGTTTGCTTGTCGAGCGTTTCGATCTCGTTCTCGCTCAGGTCGACCTCGACCAGGATCTTGAGGTTCTTGAACGCCTCCCGGTGCAGGTATTTGACGCGCGAGTGCTTCAGGTGCACCTTCTGCAGGTTCACCAGCCCGAGCGACGTGAACTCCTCGCGGTTCAGGTACGGTATGCTGTTGTCGTTCAGCACCAGCACCTGCAGCTCGGTGGACAGGTTCGACGGAACCGCCGTGAAGCCGGCCCCATTGCAGATGGCCGACTTTTTGCCGTTCGACCACTTGCAGATGCAGTTGCTCAGGCAGCTGGCGCTCCAGTCAGCCGACAGTGCGGTCGCAACAAACAGCAGCAACACTACCGAGAGAGAGAGAGAGAGAGCAGAGGATTGATATGGCGACTATAGTGGTGGGCTGGCTCTTCGAGGAAACCATTTAGCAGTTCATGACGTACACGATTTCAACTGCTGCTGTGCGAATGGCGAATTTATGGAGTGTAATATCTACTACTAAAACGCTACGTCGCCCTACGGCCTCTTACCTGGTAGGTAAAATTGTGCCATCTTCTTCACTGTTCGCTTGCGCCGTGGACAATCCATGCCATGATATTACGCTCCAGTCGCCTCGAAGCTTCGCAGTCCTTTTTTATATTATGCAGCCGCCGAAGTCGTCAACCGAAGCCGCTGAAAAATATAAAACACAGCCCGGACCCGGAAGGCCGGATGGTAAGCAAGGCGTAAGATTGAATGTAATCGACCGAATTCCGTTACACCAGCCCGTAAATTCAATGACGAGAGACGAGTGAAGTGAAGTGAAGACAGAGAAGAAATGCAATATCGCCGAGCGCAGCCCATGATACCTCGCAGGATCAGGAAGTGAAGATGGAGATGAAATAAGTAAGTAATATGTAAATATGTAAGTAAACGAGTAAGTAGGTAAGTTAGTAAGTAAATAAGTAAGTAAGTAAGGAAGGAAGTAAATAAGTAACTAAGTAGGTAAGTATCTAAGTAAGTAAGTAATTAAGTAAGTTATTTGAGGAAGTAAATAGGTAAGTAAGCAGAACCGCCCCCCTGGAGACTGTTGACTATTGCTACCTTTCCCCTCTGCTTACTGCTCAGGAAAAGTACACAGCTTTCAACTTCGAGTCGGTGGTTTACCTGCATGAGAGCAGCGAATGCTCCCCGCAGGCGGTGTACTATCGGAAATGGGGAAATCACAACGCACTAGCCACTAGTAGCTTCGTGTTGCGGCTGCTAGTCAATTTCGAGCTCTGCTTGCTGAACAGCATAACTCACGTGTGTGTGTGTGTGTGTGCGTATAGAAATGTACAGTAAAACCATGAGCCCGACCGGACGTAAAGGAGGCTTGTAAAGTTCGAAGTCGGCTCGTCTATTACACCGTCCTCTGGAAAGCCAGGACCTAGGAAGGAGCGACTGCGTGATGTGCGCGTTTAACGTTCCCCGCTGCTGATGGACGGGAGTCTCAGGCATTCAGACATGGGGGGCGGTGGTGGTCCATGAGGCCACAGCAGCCGCACAAACACAGACACACACCAGTAGCCACACCAACTTTGGCGAACTTCTCTTCCGATACTCTCCGTCGCAAAACGTTTACCAACCTGTGCCCCAAATCCGCTACAATGCTCTACGAAAAACACCTCAATATGGACGATGTTGTAAGATGCAGGGTGGGGGGAGGCAGCTTTGAACGGCGGGCACGAGGGTACTCACGTCACAATAATCGCGTTCACAGTTCCGCACCGTAATTCCGCGAACGCGAACGGATCTTGTGTGCGAGCAGATTTCGTAGCACGGGCCCCCTAGCACCCGCCAGGAACATCCTTCGGGCGAGAGAGCGGCCCGTTGTCGTCGTCCAAGGATGTGGTCCAAGTCGTCCAAGAGTCCGAGGTCCTATTTGGTGAATGGCGGGCGGGGGCTGACGTGATGTGGGGGACTTTTTTCGGAAACTAACTTCACTCTTTGCGGTTGATTGTGGGTCGATTCTATGCCGCGGCTGATTGTTAGATGCTCCTTGCGTGTGTGTGTGTGTGTGTGGTTGTGTGTGTGTTTGGCTAGTAGTAGAGCTACCAGTCCTGTGCTCCTCCGTGCTCTACTTGCCGTACAGCACAACCGTACCGTAGGAGTTTGACCGAAATTGTTCGACTTATTCTTTCTTCCTCTGTTGCTCTGGGGGTCCCTGGTTCACTCGCGCTTCTTCGGTTTTTCTTCCCCACTTAATCTCATACACACGCAGCAAAGCAAATGTCCTGGTGTGCTGTGGAGGAGGAGGACATTCTGGCCGTGTAACACCGCTTCCACTCACAAACTACTGTCCGCGTTTTATCATTTTTACCAGCCGACAGTACTACAGTTCTGTGTGTTCCGAATTTTCCGACTGTGTCCAAGTCTTCCGCACGCACGCACGCACGCACGCACTCACTCACTCGAGCACAATTTTGCACTCACTCACGGCACTGGACTGGCTGGCTCGGCCATTATGGTGGTGGCAAAACCGCTGGCTCCGCTCACTATGCGCCCGCCCAAGGCAGAAAGTGGATGTCCGGTGACAACCCAGGGGGGCTACCGCTGCCCGTGTCCTGCGAGTAACCACATGGATGGATGGATCCGTCGGTTACCTACGCTTTTTCGACGACACTTCGCTGGCGTTTTGAACACAGGCTCTTGGCTCTTGGAGTTGGCTAGAGTTGTTCGTGGAGCGCCGATTTATGTCGCGTTGCTGGAGGCCAGGAACTGAAACTGCTGCGTATGTGGTGCGCGCTGCCGTAGAAAAAGCTCTCACCGAGGCTGCCCCAAGGAGCTAAAGGAGCCAACAGAGACAGAGAGAGAGAGAGAGAGAGAGAGAGAGAGAGAGAGAGAGAGAGAGA
>NC_071287.1:7131177-7159838 GCF_943735745.2 Anopheles bellator | reverse complement strand
AGAGAGAGAGAGAGAGAGAGAGAGAGAGAGAGAGAGAGAGAGAGAAATCAGTAGAGAGCGCGCGTGGAGAAAGCAAGCCAACGAAAAAAGAGTTCCGAGTCCGAGCGGGAGAACGCGGATCCCAGGTGCCAGGGTTTGCTATGTCCGTCGTGTCACATGTGGCGCGGTACGCGAGGGTGTAGGCGCGACATACAGAATCTGCCTAGCCTTAGAGGGAATATCGGGCGAATACTGCCGAGGAGCGCACCTCGGCCTCGACCAGGCACCAGACACCAGATTCTGTGTCGGAGGGGTTGCCAAGACACCGAGCCACTGCGAGATCCCGAGGCCGGACGCCAACAGCTGGAGCTGGGCGGGCAGGCAGGCAGGCTGGATGCGCTATGTAATGGGATTTTGGTGGTGGAGTCCGATTGAGTGCTCACCAGAGCAACCTTACCAGACACACTGTGTTACAGCACCACGACTACCGTTTGAGCAGGAGCTCGAAAGTTTTGCGTACGCGAGGACGACGCTGCTCTGGCATGCGCCTTAGCGACCATCGCGCGCGAGCGAACGACAGCGACCTCTGGTGGGGAGGGAGGCAGGCAGGCAGGCAGGCAGGCAGGTAGGCAGGAAGAAGAAAGCAAGGAAGCCAGGGGAGGAAGCCCAACAAAAAAGAGGGGCCGAAAAAGAAAAGAAAAAAAGAGGGAAAATCTGATAACCGGCCGATACCGTTGAGCCACGGCGAGGAACCAACCCACCCACCACTACTACGGGGAGGTACGGGGGGCCGGGGTGTAAATTAATTGATCGATTTCGAAGGCTCCGAGACCGGGGCCGTGGTCGTCCCCCCGTAGGGTTAGCGTGCACCTTATTCGCACACACGTTAAGGGAATTAGGAAATGGCCGCCCCCGCGCTAATGGCGCACCACGGCGGCGGTGTGTCATTTGTCGCGCGCGATAGAGGCGGCGGTGGTTGTAATTATTGTTTGCGATAATGGAAAAACACACACAGCCTGCCGCCACCAGCCGCCAGCTACAGGCGTCAGCGTGCCCTTTGCGCGCTCACGAGCCTGGCGGCTGGAGCATCAACCGCGCAAAACAGGCGACCCGTGGCCAGACGATATGGGCATTTGCAAATCGGCTGTCGGTGCGAGCGAAAGCGAGCGAAGTACAAGACTAGCCTGCGAGAACTAGCACTGTGTGTTTGCGCCTCCAGCCCCCGGGAACATCCGGACGGATTCGCGTGAGCATCCGGAGGACACTACGGGTGGCCTGCGACCTGCGACAGAACCGACTTGAGAGCGCGGTATGCAGCAGTATGTGGTTTGTGAGAACGTTTAAATTTCAAGTGCCAACCGCTGCCAAGCCACGTGGAGAGTAGCGGTAGCAGTGGACATGGGCCACGGTTCCGCGTCAGCGAAGGCGGGAATACACGGGAACGACTGAACGGAACCATGTGGGCGGCTAGTGACGGCGGATTGACGAACGAGACCAACGCGACCTCGTCACCGGGCGGCACCGGGGAGGAGGAGGAGGAGAAGGTGCGCGTCAACGTGCCGTACGTCCTGTTCGAGTGCCTCGTAGCGCTGACGGCCATTTTCGGCAACACGCTCGTTATCGTGGCGTTCAAGCGCGAGCGCCGGCTCCGGCGGCGGACCAACTTCTACATCATTTCGCTCGCCTCGGCCGACCTGCTCGTCGGCACCTTTGGCATCCCGTTCGCGGTGATGTCCTCGATCGGGCTGCCGCGGAATCTGCACGCCTGTCTGTTCACCATCTCGCTGCTGGTGGTGCTGTGCACCATCTCCATCTTCTGTCTGGTGGCCGTCTCGATCGACCGGTACTGGGCGATACTGCACCCGCTGGCGTACTCGCGAAACATGCGCACCAAAACGACCATGTGTAAGTCGCGACTAGGGCGCTGTGCGCGCAGCGGTCGGTGAGTCAGCTTCCGCACGACGATTAACGGTCGTCCCCCTTTTGCTTTCCGGCAGATATCATCGGTCTGTGCTGGCTGGCCGGGCTGGTGATCGGGTTTCTGCCACTGTTCGGCTGGCACGAACAGCCGGACGAGGATGCCTGTCTGTTTGTGCAGGTGATGAACTACGACTACCTGGTGTTCCTGTATCTGGTCACCATCATCATCCCGGGGCTGCTACTGCTGGCCTTCTACATCCACATCTACCGTGTGATCGTTCGCCAGGTACGCCGCTAAAAACTGCATCGAAAAATGTCTCTTCTTACCTTCTTTTCTTCCGTATCCCCTTGAAAATCCGACGGCAGCGCAAACAAATCGTCTCCATCAACTCGGTGGACAGCCGATTCTCCGAGAGCCTGCCCAATCTCGCGGGCTCGATGGCTGCTGCTGCTGCTGCTGCTGGTGGTGGTGACGGTGGCCAACGGTCCACACCATCGAAAAAGGACCAGTACACCGGCACGATGCTGCGGGTGCTGCGTGCCGCACAGCGGCGCGAAGTGAAGGCCACGCAGAACCTGTCGATCATCGTGCTGTTCTTTATGGTCTGCTGGATGCCGCTGCACACGATCAACTGCATAATGGCGTTCTGTCCGGACTGCCAGATCTGCGGCGCCGTGATGCTGTTCGTCATCACGCTTTCGCACCTCAACTCGGCGATCAACCCGCTGCTGTACGCGTACCATTTGAAGGACTTCCGGGACGCCCTGAGGCGGCTGCTGCTGAGCATGGTCGGTCTGGATGCGAGCGCTCCACCGCAGCAGGACTACATTAACTGCGTATCGCAGATCGCAGTACAACAGCAACCGCAGCAGCAGCCCCAACATGACAACGTACCGCCGTAATATGTGGCGAAGAATGAACTTCCTTCACAACGCCATTTACTCAATGCGCTCGATGTGCTAGTTAGACTCTCTAAGAGGATCGCTCCGGGATGCTCGCTTCCTTTACTCTGTTGAATGTGTTCGTACGCAATGACACTATTGTGTGCTAATGTAGCTGCTCCGCGAACCCGAAATCTGGTTCCGGGATGCAGAGATGAAACCTAGAAGGGTAGTCGGCGGAAGGCCACCAAAGGAAGTGGAGTGTTATCGTGCTACCACTTGTGTGTAACTTGTGTTCTGCCCCATTTGTGTCTTGTCTCTTGCGCTAGGACCAGCTTGCTTAAATTAACACTGATTGGGTTAACAAATTAATGGCAACTAAATAAACTGGTTATTAAAACCAAAGTAATGCTGGTTAGGTTAGGTTATTCTAGTTCAATGCTGGTTAGGTTAAATTTAAGGGTTGGGTTGGTTTACCGATTTTTTCGGTGTACTGTGTGCTTCTAACTGTATAGTGTTGATACTAGTGTGCCTTATGCAGTGCCTTCTCTCGTTCTCGAAAGCATCAAGCAATTCTATTTGTTTTTCATTTAACAAGACCAATGTAGCTTGGCTTAATACGGCCCTACCCGTTCTAATAATAATAAAAATATAACTATAGTCAGTGTAACTATGGACTTTGCGTGCTTCACTTCGCCCTGCGTGCCTTGCTTAGGAAGTTTGAGCTGGCTGGTAGCTGGAACATACTGGAAAGCCTGGTCGCTGGAAAAACGTCCGTACTCAGTGCGAAAATTCATCATCACCAACAAATTTCTGAAAGATACATTTTTTTAATGAAATAACAAAGTATATAGAATAGCTTTTGAGGCAGAGTAGATCGTTTTACAAAGTGATCATGGAGAAAACGGATTACTGTATCCTTAGTTTTGGGAATACGATGTTCCATCATACGCTGCATAGTTTTGTGCAAATTTATTGTGTTTTGAAAAACATTGAAACCAGCTTTCGATGTTTTTTTTTTCGCTCAGCCCTCAGAACTCAATGGTACTAATAGTACACGATTTCTAGCTTCACGTAGTGTCCACCAGCGACCAAGACGGTGCTCCTGCCCAACTGCAACGATCAAAAACCGACCATCGCACGTGAACTCGATGGCGTTGACAAAACCTACGACAGGAATGTTCATCAATGGTTCAATTGATCGTCGATTGTTGGTCAGCTTCCAGATGCGCACGAACCCGTCGCATGAACCGGACGCAACAACGTCGGAGTTGCTGAGCACGGCAACGGCACTGATCCAGTTCGGGTGCCCAATGTCCTGCTGCCCGTGGGCGACAGCGATCCTTCGCAGTGGTTTCTTCTTCCTACAGCTCCATAGACAAACGGACCCCTCGATGGAGCCGCTGAGAAACAGATCGTTGCTAACAAACTTCACTGCACTGAAGTCCTCTTTCAGCAAGTCGTAAATCAGCTGTGTTTCCTCAGCCACCTTCCACACGCGAAGTGATTTATCCATCCCTCCGGACGTAACGATACGCTCAAGAGACAGTGCATCGATACCGCTGACGTGACTCTGATGACCAAACAGCGTGTGTATGTAGGCCATCTCGTCCAGGCTCCACACCTTAACGGTGCCGTCTTCGCTGGCAGAGTACAGTTCGAGAGTGTCCTGGCGAAACACGAGCCCGGTCACAGGGGCCGAATGTCCCGGCAGGGAATTTAGCTTCACCAAGGTAACACCATTGTGCACTTGTATTTGCTCCGTGCCGTCTGCCACCGCCAGGTATCGGTTGTCATGCGAGACAGTGATCGCACGTATGATTCGGTTTTCCGTGCAGTGAACAGCGGTGCGCTTTCGCGCCCTCAACTCCCACCGGACTATCAAACCACTTTTGCAGCCAACGTACAATGTAGCGTCGTCGGCCGACAGGCAAATGCAGGTCGGAGACAGGCGTTGCCGTTTGAAGCGCAGTGGAACGATTTGGTCCGCAAGAAACCCAGTATATTTGTCGGCCAGCGGACGGTGAACTCTGCCCGTGTCGCTAAGAAAGCTCTCCTTCAGCGTTTGGGCGACGCGCTGCTGCAGATCTGGTTCGTTGTCATTGTCGGCCAACTTCTGTTCATCGGCGTGCAGCCGCAGATATTGCTTGGCCAGCCGGATCCGTTTATCCTGCCCCGTTTCGAGCGCCAACGATGCATCCACATGCTGAAAGCTACTTCCAAAGTGCCCTCGTGCTTCCTTTTCCAACTCCTCATCGCTGTCGATCGTCTCGTTATCGCGTTCAGCTAGCTTAGCTGCCTTATTCTTCGACTTGCTGGGAGCGGCGTGTGCTCTCTGTTTCCACCGACAGGTGAATAAGATTGAAAGTTCATTAGGCACAGGGTCGTTTTGCTGGCGTTTCTTCTCAAACGCGGGCACTCGCTAATCCACTGCAGCTACTAACCTTTCTGTTGCCTTTTTCATTGAGTTTTCTACCAGTTTTAAACAGGGACATTTCGTCGTAATACACACGATTCTGAAACTAATAGAACCGCATGGTGGTTTGACGTGCATGACATCACACCGCAACTCAGTGCAGAGTCTAAGATTGTTCTGCTATATAGGTCATTCCAAGACCTATTTGGCTTGGGACGTTGTCAACAACAGTACCGCATGGCCGTGGCAACTCCATGTAAAATAAAATGACGCGCATTTCGTGCTGCAAAATGACAGTTCGTGTACAACACACCACGCAGCAGTTGTGTTGGTGAGGACGCGAACGGTTCGTAGAATTTCGATAGTGAATTTCTGGCCCAAGCCAACCGCCTCTTGGAATGACATGTATAGTAGAGTAATCTTGCGCACATGCAAACAGTAATGTAATGTTGCCGATGGTGGAAGAATTTGTTTAGATCGCCAAGCAGTTTCTGGAACTGCGAAAACCAAACGCCCTGTACTCTGTATAGAGCGAGTGTGATCCTGAGCACTCGTGTGCTACACACTTTTGTCAAGGCGGAAAGCAAACACGTTCCAGTCGAAATTGTTTGCTATGCATATAACATTCAGCGCACTGCACCCGCAAAGTGGTCCGAGCAAATTTGAAATATTACTCTGTTCGAATGTCACGCTTCCAATTTCGAAACGCTTACCTAGCCAAGCCAGGAACCACTTAACGAAACTCAACCCAGAATCGTACTGTTTTGGGTTGAAATTTTGGTTTGGTCTTGGCTTTTGACAGCACTAACCCTCAAAGTGCCAGCATTTTTTGGCACCTATTGTTGGTAGGTGAAATTTTACCTCTAACTCTATTACTCATTTATCACTTCCCAGCCTTCATCACCTTACCAGGCTACGCAGACCGTGGAGTCTGCTTGTGGAACAAATGTATGAATAAAAAAATATCAGCATAGTCGGTACAGAGTAACATTATGGTCACAAATCTTTCAAGTGGTAATGACAACAATAACATCACCACCGAAGTTGTTATCGAGGTGACGAAGTTGACGCTACCTGTGGCTGCTGATGGCGCTGCGCTTCCGTTTCCTCGCCAGCCACACGGAGACGGAGTTCGTTCTTGTCTTGGTTCCTGGCCAAAGGTTTGTGATCCCGAACGTTACGGAAAGCAACAGATACCAACATTGTCTCTGGCGCAGACCACAAGACCGCGGTTTTGGCTACTCCCAGTCCCCAGTCCCCAGTCCCAGTTTGTTCCATGGTTCCAAGCAATCCAATCCAATTCTCGTTGTTTGTTCGGACAGCAAGGGTTTTGTTTTATTCAAACTAGGATCCAAATGCAACCTGGATGGGTAATGTGGAATACGTTGGTGCGGTTAACATCTTTGCATTCAAATCATTTAAAGGCACGTCTGCGCGTTCACGGTTGCTCGAGCGGTTGACATTTGGAGCTGTGCTTCCGACGGACGGACTCCGCTCGCTCGTCGCTGTCGGTGGCTCGGCCCAACACGCGCGGCACTCTTGTCGATTCTCTTTACGCGCCTGTCAGTCAGTCTGAGAGTGCCTGCGGTGCAGGCCACCCTCTGGTACCAGGAGCAATACCCGTAACGCATTGCAAAGGGCGCGTTTTCGCGGCGGGGCGGCGATAAAAGTTCCAAAGGGTTATATGGTGGCGAGCACCGTCATTATCAGTGCGCGGTTTTAGGCAAACCGTTCGGTGGTAGCGTGGTACAAAGCGGTATATGCGGTGTGTCGGGGAGTCGCGAAGTTACGGTCGGAAGTACACGGTGCCGAGAAGCAGAGTTCCGTGTGCGCGAATCGCGAGCGGGGATCGATTTTCTTCTAGCCACAGCCTCTAGCCAGCCCACAGTCCTCGCAGCCCCAACAGTGACAGATTGTGACAGACATGCAAGGCTATAGGCCGTAGGCATGCTAACGTGTACGCATACATATATATATCATAATATATCTATATATCTTTATATATATATATATCTATATATATTCATATTTATATACGTGTGTATATGTGTTTGCGTGTGTATGTATGCGTACGTAATACATATGCACGGCCGACGGCGTGACGCGTCAGGATGGCGCTCTCGGGGAAAGCGCGTGTGCTGGTTGATGATGGAGGCGCCTGGTGTCTGTGTGCGTGGAGCTCCTGTTTGCGTGCATCGCGGGCAGTATGCACACAATGCAATCAACCAATCAGCCTGTATGGCGTGCAACGGTGCTGCATCTACTGCTCAAGCTGTTAAGGACCCAAGCAGTGGCTCCTGCACAGTCCAGTCGTCTACGCGTAACGCAGCGCAGGAGTCCCGAAGAAACCGAAAGAAAGAAAAAGCAGCCCCCAGTCAACAACAACCGTACGTCAGAGCCATATGTCGGTGTGCGCGTGTGTTTGTGTGCGCGTGTTTTCGGATCGGAGCCACCCCGCCAGCCGACCCATGGAAGTGGGGAATACTAATGACCCACTAATTATTCGAGTACCCAACCCGTCGTGTCGTGTCCCCCCGGAAGCGGGGTTTTGAGAGGGAGAGGGGGGAGGGCAGGAGTCCTGCAAACGCGCCGCACCGTGCGTTGCGTTAGTGTCGTAACCTGGCGTTGGACGGCACACAGACTCCAGGCAGGGATCAAGCATCCCGCGCGACTTCCTGACGGGCCTCCTGACGGCCTGCTTTGTTCCCGACGAGTGCAGTGCAGTGTTTTTCACGCACTGTCTGCGCTCCTTCTGCCGGAAGGATCTAACAGGTCACAGTCCTTTGGTCCTTCCATTGTGTACCTGCGATCCGGATCCTTTTTGCTGACCCCGCTCCTACGCCCGGCTGCGATTCATATCTCAGGGTGACCCTCCCTGTATCACACACGTTTCTTCTCTTCCTAGTCTCCATCTCACTCTCTGCCTCTCTCTCTCTCTCTCTCTCTCTCTCTCTGTCTCTCTCTCTCTGGTCACAGCGTGCGTACCGAATGTACCACAATCTCTTGGTGTACTGTGCAGGACACCCCGCGGTACACTGACACTGAGTGAGAGTGAGTGAACCGGAAGTCGGAGGCCAAGGACCGCCAGAAGCGCTAGAAGACGCGCCCGCGAGAAGTGTGACTCCCAACCTCCCAAGCCTTCCCCAGATAACCACCTCTATCCTCTCCTCCCCAGGACTTCCCTCCCCGCCCCCTGCCCCCTCCATAGCCTTTCCACGCTGAATGTGACGCACGTGACGTATCGTGGTGCTCCCCCCACCGTGCGTTCCCCGTATGCCGAGTGCCGGTGGAGGTGCTAGTAGTGGTGGTAGTGGTGGTAGTGGTGGTGGCTGCCCCGTGTGTCGGTACGCCCCGTTGTGATGACTGCTGCTGATGGTGGGGCAGCGGGTGTACTGATAATGATGGTGATGATCATCATGAGACAGGTCGGGGTGCTCACGTTGGCCCTGCTGCTCGTACCGTGGGGCGGCGCCAGCCCGGGCCACGCTGATCGGTGGTGGTGGTGGTGGGACGGCACCTCGATGGTGGTGGCAGCAGCGGGGGCTGGTGGTGGTGGCGGTGGTGGCGGCGGTGGTAGTGCTCCGGACCCATCGCCAGGCCGGTCACCGGGTCCGCCCGCCGGTATGCACCTGCTGAGCGAGTCCGTTCACGGCGAGCCTCCCCCCGAGGGGGTGGCGGCCGGCCCCAACCCCATACTGATACTGACAAAGGGGGGCGGTGGCGCTGGCACCCATAAGCAAACCGTCCGGCCGTACGGAGGTCGATTCGGTCGAGGCGAGCCGAACGAAGAAGACCCGGAGGAGGACGAGGACGAGGAGGGGAAGGTGGAGGCGGAGGATCAGGAGGAGGACGATGAGGAGGAGGAGGAAGAGGAGGAGGAGAGCACCGAACCAGGGACGCCGACGCGCTTCTGGTTCGCTGCTGCCACCGCCGCCGTCGACGGCACGGCTGGTCCACAGAATCCGTGCGGGTCCGCCATCTTGGATGCACTGCGGTCGGCCGGAGACGAGGGCCGGGGCCCGGTGCGGCGCCGGCCCGACGACACCGATCTGTTCCTCGCCGTGCACCACGACGTCTACGACACGCAGGCGGGCCTGGTGCCGGGTATCGTCTACCGGGGTGAGTAGTACTGACTACCTGTCAATGTGACAGATGTCCCCCTGGGAGCTGTCACCATGACAGCTGTCATCCATTCCAGTGGAGCTGTGGCATGCGCCCGGCGGCTCGGATATTCGCGACCTGTACGTGGAGACGGTGGTGGGTGCCGCTGGCCGACCACTCGGTGACACGTCCGCTGCCGGTCGCTTCGAGACCAACGGGCCGCCGCCGAGGGCCAGCGACGAAGTAGGGCCGGCGGCGGCGAGGGGACCGTCAGGCGTGGATGTGGATCTTACCGGCATCCACCGAAGCACGTGGATCGACCACATGGAGCTGGACTGGCTGCAGCACGCCATGGCGGCGACCGGCCATGGCGGGCGGCCCCTGATCTTCGGCGAACCGGACGACGGAGACGGTGACGGGGATGAGGGCGAGGACGACGAGTCGGGAGACCTGGAGAACTCGATCGAGCTAGACGGAGGCTCCGGACAGCGCCGCGGCGGCCGTAGGCGTCGCCGCCGGCGGTATACACCACCGCCGGCGCCGCCGCCGCCGCTGCCGCCGTCATCCCCACGAACATGCCCGGAGAACGTGTGGCGGCTGGAGGACTTCCTGCTGGGCGACGCAGACCGGCTAGCGGTGAATTGGTCCGTCGCGCGGGACGCGATCACCAGCAACTGGAGCAGCGAGGCGGTCCCAGCGAAACTGGCGACCGGGGACGAGCGGCTGCTGTACTTCAGGTACTCCTCCTCCTCCTCCTGGGGCTCCGGGGGGCGCAACTCCAGGCTGCTGATCTAAAGCGCCTCCTTTGCTCGTTCCACTTCTTGTAGGATACTCTATCGCACCCTCACCAGCTACGCGGTGTACGAGGTCATCTACACGATGGTGCTTCTGAAAGGTACGTGAGGTCGTCGCTGCCGCCACTTACCAGGTCTGTAGCTGCATGAAACCGGATTGTTTCTCAAGGAAGGCACATGGCTCACAGCTGATCAGTTGTCGGTCGGTGCCGACCTGTATTGCCGGGTTTCAACCGGTTTTAGGAGCTTGTGGTACACCACACCTTTCTGGTCCCACCGAGACCGCATTGTCTTGTTACCGAATCCGATCTGGCTTTGCAGTCGCCGTGCCGTAGATGGTCAGTCTCGGACTTACCCATCATGATTTTTCCTCTTCGCGAATCGAAGATCCGATGAAGAACTGACGTCCTTCTGTAGCGAGACGAGCCGAATGTCACATGTGGTTTTCCGGTTTTTGCTGCTGTCTTTCCCGGGGTCCACAGTATGAGAAACTTGGAAAAAATGTATAGCAGGCCAAGAAACTATTAATCTTTTGCTAAAGTTCCGTGAGTTACTTTGAGTTGCTTTTGAGCGCCTTATGTTCCCGGATATTTTCCCCTTTCGGGGGTATTTTTTCAATTTGACAGCTTACGGCAATTTTTTTTTGCTTTCCAAAAATATGGCTAGTTTTTCTACAGCGGATTGAATTTTGACAAAAATGGCACTACAAGGAGAAGGAAAGGAAACTGAAAAATCAAAGCATAAACAAACGAACTGTCATTTCACTCACTGGAGCTCACGGAATTTTTCGCCCAAAAGCTACTAGTGTGGACGCTAGCATATCAAAAAACCTGTAGAGAAAACTCATACTGTGGTCGAGGCGTTTCAGTTCACTTCTTGTGGCAGCCATTTTCCAACTGGCTCTGGCTCTTTCCAAGATCCTTCAAACGTTGGCATATGGCATGTTGGGATTCGGCCAACATGTGATGCGATTCTGTAGCAGTTTTCTTCAGCAGATAGCAGGCAGACAATCAATGATGTCCGCACAAAAGCGGGCAATAGCTCAAACGCCCTCAGCTGTCACAGTCATTCTTTGACAGCCAGAACAAAAACCTACATGTGTCGGTTTTAAGTTGAAATCCATTTGTCAGATGTCAAACCAGTGGGCAGTGTTGCCAAAAAAGCATAACTAGGGGGCTACACGAAGCGTGAAAACTAGCGTAAAATTAATTTGTAATGTTAAAACGTTTACGCTTCGTGTGGCAGCAAAAATATAAAAACGAAACGTGAAACGTGTTTACGTTCGTGTTTTTGGTCCAAGAAAATAGAAATAGAAGAGAAATTAATTGATTTCTGAATTTTTTTATCTGTTTTTTCCGATTTTGTTGCTATAGCAGCAAATAAAAACATAAATTATTCTCTGTTTGTAAGCAAAGCGTATGAAAAAAATAATTACGCTCGGGTTTACGCCTCGCGCGAGCCGTAAACGTTTTGACAGCGCCGCAGCAGTTTGGCATTAATCGTTAATGTCAAAATCATTACGTTACGCTTGATGTAGCCCCACAGTAACGAGGCGAACCGAAACTGACAGCTCTGTTGCCTGTCTGTTTACGTCTCCGGTTTCATACGCCCAGGACCTGGTAGCTAGCAGCTCAGCATTCTCCGTTCCCCGCCAGTTTTCTCACGGCCACCGGCTTCTCCTCCACAGAGTGCCAGCTGATGCTGAAGCAGTCAGCGGGACTCCTGTCGTCGAGCCGTGTGCCCCTCGGCTACCGGGATTGTCAGGTGATGTTTCCAGCGCCGCCATCGACTCCGGCGGCGGAGGCGTCAGACGAGCTGCCGGGGCTGGTGGTGCAGCTGACACGCCTGAACACGCCGTGCCGGAGCGGTGGCTATCTGCGGTTCCTGCCCGGCTCGCCAGCCCGGGACGACGACGACGACCTGCCGACGCCGGGCGCCCTATCGCTGTGCGGCAAGCTGGAGGAGCTGCCGGTCGACGAGCGCTCGTTTCACTTCCGGGCTCACCGCAACACGACGGTGCGCCTTCACCAGCAGCCCGCGTTCGCGCTGCACTACCGGCTCGTCGACTACTGCTACAACGTGACGCTGCGCGACCGGGACGCCAGCGTGCGGTTGCGACCGGGAGTCGGTACGGTGGCCGGGAGCGGAACCATCCTTGACTGCCACTTCCGGGTGCACCTCCCGTTCGGCTACCGGATCGCGCTCCAGCTACTGGCGAACGGCCAGCCCGGGCTGCCCGGACCGATCGGCAACGGGAGTGCCGTGGTGAGCGAACCGATTCTGATCGGCACAGACAAGGGCGGGGGTGAAGCGAGCGCCGCCGAGGTGATCGCTGGTGGCCTGCTGGTGGATCTGTACGACGGTGAAGGCCGGTGGCGGCGTTGCTTCAACGCGTCGACTCCGCCCACCCGCTACACGCTGCTCTCCAGGACCAACCAGCTGGTGGTGAAGGTGCGCATGTACGGCGACGGCAAGGGGTCCGGGTCTACGGCTCCGACCCCGTCGCTACTGCTCGAATACCGGGCGGCTCCGGTCGAAGCGATCACGTCGCGCTGTGCGTTCGGCTGGGTCGCGACGGCGCAACTCTGCATCGCCGCGATCGAGCGGCGGCTACCGTGGCACGGGGCCGAGCTCGAGTGCAACCGGCTCGGTGGCCACCTCGTGTCGATCCGCTCCACCGACGACCAGCAGCTCATCGATCAGGTGCTGCTCAACAGGTGTGTGGCCTCCCCAAGAGTAAAGCGCCTTAAGAAACCTCTCAACCACCAACCAACTCAACCTCTGTGATCTTCTTTCCAGCCCCGGCTACCGGGACAACGCGGCGTACTGGATCGGGGCGAGTGACGTGATCGCGGAAGGTACCTTCCGCTGGAACGACAAGTTCCCGTTCACCTACACCAGTGAGTACACCTTCCCCCTGAGAGACACCCTCAACAGCTACACGTATTAGGACTTTGCCACGTATTAGGATTCAAAGTAACTGCCATTGTTAGCCACAACTTTTTCCCACAATTTGGGCAGCTTTTGAATTCCTTGTTGGAAAAACTGTTCATCTTTCGATGGCGATCCATTCATCGATCCAATTTTTGGTGTCCTCGACAGAACGGAAGCGCTGCTCGGCCAGGTCATGCATCATCGTTCGGAATAAATAGTAGTCTGACGGGGCGAGGTCTGGAGAGTAGGGCGGGTGGGGTAGTATGTGCCATTTCAATGTTTCCAGGTATGTTTTCACGACTTTGGAAACATGTAGTCGAGCGTTGTCGTGAAGAAGGATAACTTTGTCGTGTCTTTTTGAATATTGTGGCCGCTTTTCCTTCAACGCTCGACTCAGCCGCATTAGTTGTGTCCGATACAGGGCTCCTGTAATGGTTTCGTCTGGTTGCAATAGTTCGTAATAGACAACGCCGAGCTGGTCTCACCACATACAGAGCATCAGCTTCGAGCCATGAATGTTCGGTTTAGCTGCAGATGTTGATGCACGGCCCACGTTTTTTTTTACGCTTTTGGTTATCATAATGTATCCACTTTTCATCCCCGGTCACGATGCGATGTAAAAACCTTTTCTTTTTCGCCGTTCAAGGAGTTGCTCGCAAATGCAAAGGCGCCGTTCGATATCCCTCGGCTTCAACTCGTGCGGCACCCAGTACCCTAGTTTCTTTTTCGCCATTTTCGCACATGAATAAGACAAAGCAGAGTGAAAATAAGCAAACGAGATTTTGTGGAGTTGTTGACGGATGCCTCAACTGTCATTGCCAGGGTTTTGCATATTTTTATCGTTTAATTTGCAGCTGCTAGCGCCGCCTATGGAAAACGGCGGTTTTCTATTTGTACGCCTGATAACTGTCATTTTTTTTCGTATGGAATATGTGTTTGACAGCAACTGTAAGCTAAGTATCCAGCACAGTATAGGTTTTTTTGGCTAAAGTGTAAACAACACCCTTGGTTAAGTCTCTAGAAATCTTCTTCTGCTCTGCTCTGCTTGATGATTCTTCTGCTTACATGCGAATTTCTGCTTACACGACAGAAAAGAGCTGGGTTCTTGTACCGAATCGCCACTGGCAATGAAAAGGGGAGTTATTACAAGAATCGTAAATGCAAAGAGCCCTGATGAACAAGGTCCATCGCCGCCAAAGCGAAACAATTCACTGCGCAAAGGTTACACTGCGCATATGGTGGGATATGTGCGGTGTGGTGTACTATGAGCATTCACACCCTAATGAAATTGTTCATTGACAGTCGCTAACGACGGACAATACTTTTGGCGAAGTAGTTGTTGTAGCAAGGCCACTAATGTACCGATCCGGTCCGGTCCGTCTCCGCAGATTGGTTCCCGGGGTGGGCGCACCATGAGCACTACAACCGTCAGCCGAACGACGACGGGCTGAGCGGGCAGGACTGCATCGAGGTACGGCGCCACTTCCAGGCGCTGGCCGGCGGCAGCAGTCCGATGGGAGGCGGGGCACGCGGGAGCCCAACGCTGACCGCGTCTTACATGTGGAACGATCGGAACTGCGATGCGTCCAACTACTTCCTGTGCGAACGTCTGCTCGACCAAGAGCCGGCCGAACGGCCGTGGAACGAGGCGGAGTGCAACGGGACCATCACGCTGAACGTCGAGCGGCCGAAGGCGACCGTGTGGAGCCCCGGGTTCCCGCAGCTCTACCCGGACAGCGTCGACTGCTACACGCTCATCGTCGCCCCGCCCGGCTACCGGATCGTGCTGGACTTCGAGGAGATGGTGCTGGAGCACGAACCACTGTAAGTCCCGAGAGTGGGGGTGCAGGACGTTTGACCTTGGCCATAATTGAGCTCGTTTTTGTTGCCGTAGCTGCTCCTACGACTACCTGCAGCTGGTGGAACCGGACAGCACCGGGGGGCCGTACGTGCCTTCCAAGTCCGCCAAGTACTTCGCCGGCGATGTGTTGTTTCGGTCCCGCAACTCACGCCACAGCACCAGCCGCTACGGTGACGGCCGGACCGCGACGGGCGGACACCCGAGGCGGACCAAGGCGGGACCGGCGACGCTGGGCGTCGGCGAACTCCACTTCAACCTGCCGAACCTGGTGCTCCAGCCGAACGACTCGCGGTACACGGGCAGTGGGCCACTGCCAGCGCCACAAGACCTGGCACTCGGTGCCGTACCGCGCAAGATGTGCGGTGACTGGAGCGCGAAGCTGAAGCTGCTGCGCTACGTGACGCGCGGCCCGACCATCGGTATCCGCTTCGTGTCCGACTACTCGAACAACTTCGGCGGCTACAAGGCGAAGGTCTCGATGGAAAACGGTAAGTTGACAAGGCATGACAGCTGAGATTCAGCTGGGCACGGCAGGTCCGGAATCTGGGTAGCTCTGCCGCTCTGCCGCACATGCCATCATAGCTACAGCTTCAACATCACCATCAGTTTCCTCGATCAAGTACAGCAAGTCCACGCACGTCCAGGGTACATCCGAGCACACATCACCCAACGCCACCCACATCACCCTACCCCGCCGCAGTAATAAGCCTCCATACCCACGGGATGTCTCCGTGGCTTTCTTCGCCGACTACGGTCGCCTGTGACCAATCCTTGATCCGGCACGTCTTGCTTGCTCGAATGTGCTCGAGTGTGCTCGAATGTGCACAAGGGCCAACTTGCACACCAGGTTGAACGCAAGCCCTTGTGTGGGTCAAACCCTTCAGTCAGTTTCTCCTTTGTACGTGTGGCAGTGGACGTACTGGAACAGTCGACGACACGAAAATTGGCCGAAAATGTAATGTTGCTTTTCCTTTCGTTTGCTCTGTCTCCCTTCCTCGTGGCGCTCTCTCTCTCTCTCTCTCTATTCTCCCTTGCGCTTTCTCTTTCTTTTTTCCTACCAGCAAAAACGTTTTGTTTCTCTTACACTCTCTCTCTCTTTATCTCTCTTTCTCTGCCTGTGTCACTCTTTCCCACTCACCCAATATCACTCTCTTCTCTCAGTTCTCGCTTTCTCTTAGTAGCCCTCTCCCAATTGCTCTCACGCACACACACACACACACACACACACACACACACACACATAAACAAACTTGTGCTGTATGCTCTCGGCACACACACTTTCTACACACACGCACTACGCCGGGGTTTACTTAACTCCTGCAGATTGTACATAATTCGAGCACTCAAATCAAAGCACTTCGAGCACTTACATTTCAGTATTGGAGCAGCTAGAGCTAGAGCTTGCGCCTCAACGTGGGAGCTTCGTCGTCGACATTCACATGACATGACCAGCCCACCGAAGCCTAGCGAGACGACGTACGAGACCTGTAGACTGCTAGCAATCTAGCGCGCATCTTCTCCACCATCAGACCTAGATAGCTTTAGACGATCCATGTATACGTTCTATGTATAGAAATCAGATCAATCCTACGACCTATGTATAGTAGCCGACCACTGCTACTACTACCGAGTAGTAGTAGTAGCCGGAACGGGGACCGATTCTGTGTATCAGATATTTATTTATTACTAGCAGGTCCCGGCGAGCTTCGCCACGTCTCATTTCATTCTCATTTCTCGACTATCCGGCGTTTCAGAGGATCGGACTTCCAGATGACGTCCGATCGGCTTCCCTTCCCGCTTCCCGTTGGATACATGTCAAAACTCGCACCAACTGAATTTGGCTCAAATCGCTTGGAAACTATCCGAGTTTAACTGAAATGAACTTAGATTTTCTATGGGAGGTCTCCTTTGTAAAGAGAGGAGGTGTTTCCAACATTCACCAGAACATTTCCCCACCCTTAAAACCACCGCCTACCGAATTTGGTTCGATTTGTTCGAAAACGTTTGTATGGGGCGTTACGTATGAGACGTTACGTTTGGGACGTTATGTTACGTTACGTTTGTATGGGAGACCCCCCTCCCCGGAGGTGTGGGAGGGTCAAACTTTCCTATTCACAATCCGGGATCACTAAACTACGCTGTGGAAAATTTCACGCGAATTGGTTTAGTAGTTTTGGAGAAAAAGCGGTACGCACAGACAGACAAACAACCAATTTTATATATAGAAGATAGATTTCCACGGAGGACACGGTGCGTGTGTGTTGGAATTGTGTCTGGGGCTGGGAGTCCGGAGTTACGGCACACAGGGGTACAACGGGGATACAACAGAAACCGGAAAGCATAGCCATGACATGTTGCTAACCACCATCATCCGCAGTCGCAGCGCAACCGCGCTGAACAGTGTAGTACTGCTCCCATCTAATGCTTCCTCAACTCCACCACCAACAACCACCGCTACCACCACCACCACATTATACCGATACCGTACCGATACATGAATTTTGAATACCTATATTTAACTGCTTAGGAAGACCGAGGGCACATGGTAAGTGGCAACCCAATCTACCGCGCGTTCATAGGGTCTGTGTAACCCAGCCTACAAGCGCTCCAAAGCCTCTGTAGTGTTACCGATTTGCGGTTGCGATATCAGTTCGTATATAGTACCTTGCGTATGGCTCGAGTATGATGACTGCTTGCCGTTTTCGTTTACTTGCATTTACGCTCTTTACGCATCGCTCCTTGGACAGGACCTACACATCCGCCTCGTCGGTCGCAAAACTCAGACAAGCCACGGTAAAGAGAAATCGACAGTTGTTGAGCGCTCCCTTGACGACACACATCGGTTGGATCTCGGTTATGTTACAGCTCTAGGTCGAATTACAGTTTTTTTTTTTTTTTTTAATCTTAGAGGAACGGACCGTGTCGAATTACAGTTATTAGGTCGAAAATTGATACATCGTGTGGTTGGCAGATTCAGCTCCAGCAGTAAGCAAGAGTTAGCCTTAGACATTGCACGAAGACAAGAAGACAGATTGATGGCCGAAAATCGTCGATTGACAGCTCTAGCGACCTGCTGCAGGTCTTGTGGTGCTGAAGGAACTGTACCTGCCTATTCTATCTAAGCTGAGATAAGTCGAGTCATAGTAGATTCCCATGTAAATCGCTAGATTAGATATGCGGTCTAACTCTATTTATCAGTAAAATGAACAGTAGTAATAATAGGTAGCTCTCTGTTTTCACCGACGGTTTTCGCAGAATACAGCTGAGTTTCTGCCTATAAGCTAGGTGTCTGCCCATCTGTTCCAAAGGGTTCTCCATTACGACTGTTCGAAATAATGGGAGGCTTCCGACCACCACAAATTCGATTGTCGGTTTTGCCGGGACTGAGCTTCCGGTCCGGGACTGATGGTTGTCAAGAAGTAGAATAGAAACGATGTGAGGAAGCATTGTGAATTCCAGGCCCAGAAGTTGATTTTCTGATAGGACTTTTTTCCAACACACTAATTTTCGCTTTCTCTCATGCTCGTTTATAGTTGCTGTCGTTGTCGTGCTTGCCGCGAAATAAAGCCACGATTGAATCTGCGCTGGCAACTGGCTCAGCAGCAGCCCACAGGACTTTTCATTTCTCGTCTGCCTCCCCTCTCCCCCACTCGCTATGTATCGCTCGCTCGCTTCATCACTTTCTGCATATCCTTCTGCCTTAATATCTTTCTATCTATCTATCTCACTATCTGGCTTTGTGCTGTAGCAGTTTGTCGATGGTCGCTTTTGTTGGTCGTTGATTTCGGTTTGTAACATGTGTGTGTGTGTGCGTGTGTGTGTTTACTACTGCGCCTTGTTGTGCCGCGTGGGTTTTTTTTTTGCTTGCCGTACTTGCGGACGTACCTGGGCCTTTCGTTGATTGCCCCAGAATGGCCTGCTGCGAGAGCGTAGAGTGCATGTACCCCGATCGTATCGTGGCCGGACAACATGGCGGACGAGGCAGAACGCGCTGCCTCCGCTCCGCTTGTTGTTACGCGTTGAATATCCTCATACCCGAACTCCCACCGAAAGCCTGAACTCTGGAAACTCTCCCTCGCGGCCATTGTTGTTCATGTGTTTCTTAATCTCGTCCCATCCATTGACATTCCCACCACCGATTGGGACCACTCCACACGAAAAACCGGGCTCATCGATTCAAAGCAAAATCAATTTTTCCAATTTTCCCCGGGGGACCGCCGGTACGCTTGCGAACTACCTGTACTCCGGTAGTAGTATCTGGCAATCACGAGAGCCTCCGCCATTCTGAGAGTCTGCCATTCTGCCGCCATTTTGTTTTTGTGCACGGCCGTTCCGGGGCGCTGTCCGGATCTGATCAACTTTCGATTCCTTCTGCGGTTTCTTCCCTTCCGAAATCTTCATCACCACCGCGCTGTGTAGTGACATCGGAGTGCCAGGATGAGCGTATCAAGGCGTACAACAATTCGTGCTACCTGGTCATCTCCTATCCGGAGGTCGACTGGACGACCGCGCAGCAGATCTGCCGCGGCATCGGCGCGAAGCTAGCCTCCATTTCGACTACGGACGAACAGAGGTAAGCTGTCTGGGGCTTCCGTCCAGGATTCCCGACTTCCCGACACACTACTTCGACTGTGCCCTTTCCACACAGGTTCATCACCGCGAACATTCGCAACAGTCCGGACTACACGCCCCGGTCACTGTACTGGGTGGGGGGCGAGATATCGGCCAACGGCGACCTGGAGTGGACCGATGGTGTGAAGCTTCGGTTCGAGGTAAGCAGCGCGCTACATAGGCTGCCGCCGACTACGCAAACCCTAGTGACCCGTTCCATTTCTCCCCGCGACCTAGGGATGGCTGCCGGGCCAGCGGCCGGAGAGGGGTGACGGGCTGCCGAAGAGCCCCGCCTGCCTGGGGCTCCAGTGGAAGGTGTCGCCCACGCCCATGATCTCGTCCGGGCTGCACTGGACGGCCCAGCGGTGCAGCCTGATCGGGGGCTACGTCTGCAAGAAGCCACGGCCAACGCTGGAGGAGAAGACGGCCCGCAACCGGACGCAGTCGGGCACGGAGGGTCGCCTGCTGTCCCCCGGCTACCCCAACCCGTACCCGGCTCACACCGACTACTGGGTGCGGCTGGTGGCGCCCGAGCACAGCCGCATCATCATCCAGTTCCAGCGGCTGGACCTCGAGTACCAGGACGACTGTCTGTACGACTACATCAGCATCCAGAGCAGCGCACCTTCATCGCAGGCGTCGGCTTCGCAGACACCGGCAGTGACGAAATCTCTCGAGCTCGAGCCCTTCTCGGCGGGCCGGTCGCGCCCCATACGCTACGTGGGCTGGTCTGGGACACCGGATGACGTCACGGGCAATACTCTGCCGGGACCGGACGCCGGTGACCCGGGCGTAGGTACCCCATCGGAGGTGGTACACCCATCGTTCCTGCCGTACGTGCGGTGGTGTGGCACCCACGATAGCGGTATGTCCCGGTTCAACTTCATCTCGGCCGCGAACGAAGCCCTGATTCGGTTCCACTCGGACTTCTCCGTCACCGGGGCGGGCTTCTCGGCCACCTGGAGTACGGTGGACGTGTCCGGGTGCCCGCTGCAGACGATCACCTCGAAGGAGGGCACCATCCGCAGTCCCAACTATCCGCACTTTCTGCTCGACACCGTCGACTGCACGTACGTCATCCAGGCACCGTACGGGCGGCGCGTGTGGCTCGAGTTCCTGTACGCCGAGCTGCTGCAGGACGCGTCGCTGCTGATCGACATCGCGAACGGGCCGTTCGAGCCGTTCACCGAGCACACGCCCGAGGCACCGGGGCACCAGCACCTGAACGACGGTGTGTTCGTCAGCAACGGCGAGCGGTTGGTGGTGCGGCTCCGCACTGGCGCCGTTCCCCGGGGCAAAGGCTTCTACGCTACCTTCAAGACACGTAAGCCGTACACCACGCCACGCCAACACGCTCGGAGCTCTGATACTCTCTCTCTCCCTCTCTCTCACGCAGTGGCGGCCGTGAACGAGCAGCGCTTCCTGAGCTTCACGAATCGGACCAGCGGCACAATGCACTCGCTCAACTACCCGCAGCCGATACCGCTCGACGTGGACTACACGCAGCACCTGATCGCCCCGCTCGGCACGGTCATACTGCTCGAGCTGTACGGTGTCGGCTTCAGCCAGCACGGATGCCGCGACACGGGCTTCATCGAGGTAAGCCCCGAGGCCCCCAGGGCTCTCTGCCCATTCTCATGACATGCCATGCACAACGCAGCCTGGCGAGGCACACTCAGCGCTTCACTTGACGTTCAGACACACAAACCTTATGGGTTTAAGGATAATTATTCTACTATCCAGAACCCCATGGTCATGGAGTATTGGAGGTTTGGCCTCCCGAAGTTCGAATTTCCCGCCAATCCCGGCTTCAGACATTCGAATTCTTGGTGGTGAAGCCACGTGTCCCCAATTGCGGTTGCCACTCTTGCTCCCACTTCGGTTGCCGTCTGCTACCTTCGTTCACTCAAATACGCGGTTTCGCTCCCATTCACAGATCTACGACAATTACACCGACAGCAACGGTACGCTGTGGCACCTGTGCGAGCTGCGGGCGAGGAATCCGGAGCTGCTGGAGCCGGTGGCCAAGGCGGCACCGATCTACATCACCTCCTACCTGAACACGATCCACATCCGGCAGCACAACGTGAACGGCACCGGCATCCGGCTGAACGCGACCGTCCGCCTGCAGGAGGACGCCGGCTACAAGATGAAGCTGATCGCCAACGAGGACGAGTGGGTCGAGGGCTGCCGGCCGAACCCGTGCCAGCACGGCGGCAAGTGCGTCACGGGCCACCAGCAGCACCAGCGGCGGGGTGTCTGCGAGTGCTTCGGCCACTTCACCGGGCGCTTCTGCGGGCTCAACATCTGCGAGCTGGAGCCGTGCCTGTTCGGCAAGTGCGAGCTGACCGCGTCCAGCTTCAAGGTAATGGGACACTCCGACACTCCGACACTCCGACACTCTGACACTCTGACACTCCGACACTCAGACACTCCGACACCCCGACACTTCGACATTCCGACACTCCGACATTCATCCGACTCATCTCGTTCTCCGTGTACAGTGCAACTGCCAGCCAGGCTATCTCGGGCAGCGGTGTGACCAGAAGCAGAAACCGTGCGCCGAGAACCCGTGCGAGAGTCGGGGCGAGTGCTTTGAGAAGAACGGCGGCTACTACTGCCGCTGCCACGCCTGGTGGGAGGGGCCCCGGTGCGAGCGGCGCATGATGCACATCCCGTACAAGCCACTGTCGGAGCGCATGCTGCAGGAACCGTTCTGGCTCGGCCTCATCACCGTGTTCGTCGTGCTCGCCGTCATCGGGCTGGTCTGGTGCGCCAAGCGCCACTTCCCGGAGAAGATCGAGAAGCTGCTCGCCGACGAGACGCAACGCAATCGACGTACGGGTCACTCACTCTAGCCCAGCTCGAACGTCACTCACATTCTCAGCTCTCTCGCTTCTCTCTCTCTCTCTCTCTATCTCTCTCTCTCCTATTGCGACTACTACAGCCACGTTCCCGCCTCACCACCTGAATACGGCGCTGCGCGAGCAGCTGCAGGCGTCCGCCGGGACCGTCTGCTCGTCGAACGCGACTACGCCCGCCTCGCACCGGACCATCTTCGGACGATTGGGTATAAGAAAACCATCCATATTGAGTCTCAGCAGCCCACAGCCAGTTGGAGGGGCTACCGCTAGAACATTTTCTTTAGATGATCTCTTACGGCCCCCTCCTCGACGTAAGACAGACAAACATATGATAACCTTCGTTTAAACTCTCCTTCTCTCTCTCTCTCTCTCTCTCTCTCTCGCAAGAAACAAACTAGCACCAAAAATGCAACTCCCATTCGTTTTTACCATTTTCTTTCTTGAGCGCTAAACTGTCGAGCTGCTTAGCCCTACCTTCCACCTACTACCATTACCACTACCACTAAATACCACTAATACTATCGTGTTATCTCGCAAGCTGTGTCTGTTAGTGTATTGCTCACCTTAACCGCTCACCTTCTTTCTCTCCTCTCCCCACTCTTATTTCCTCTCTCTCTCTCTCTCTCTCTCTGTCTCTCTCTCTCTCTCTCTCTCTTTGTTAGGTTATGCAACACTTAGCTCTCTCTGTTTGTCTGTACTTGTTCATCCTTTCCTTTTCCTACTTCCCGATCAGATCCATTTGCCCACCAATACTACCAAGAAACAGCAACAACTACTAAAGCTCAAACCATACCACACGCCTAACCGCTATGCAAATCGCTGGTCACAGTTTGTTGTAGAACTCGTATATGACAACTTCCTACCTACTCTCTCTCTCTCTCTCACCTTCTCTTTCTGTCTCTTCCTCTAGACAATGTAGTCTGTCGGTTTGCCATCTCTCTCTCTCTCTCTCACACACACATACACACACATCTCACGCCTCTCATACACGCGGTCGGAGATTCTATCAGGTGCTTAACCTTAACCCAACCTCGACACGTTGAGGTACATTCCACTCCGACACTACTTCCAAGCGGTCCGTCTCCGTAAAGGCAACACCACCGTGAAGCACCACACTAGCGCTAAAGAGCACACAGCACACTAACACAAACTAAAGGAAGGCACTTGAAGCAGAGTCAATAATTAGCCACCGCCTCCTAGCCAACCGGTGTCTGATGTCTGAATTTTACCAATTGCATTCTCATGACATGCTGACACCACTAGCCTGGGCCTGACGAGGCGTACACGCTGCACGACAGCACACTAACAGCCCTCCTCTCGGGCGCCCGGTTTTGGACAGAGTTTATGTTCTTTTCTGCTTCGACCCTCTTCGCCCCGAGATGAGGGTCAAACATGTGCTTCAGACTATAGTCTATGACCTCCTGGCTAGTAGGTTGCAGCTAGCACCCTAGCGTAAATCTAGAGCCGATTTCGAACATCACAGCTGCCCATCGATTCGCTATCCCATATCCTTGCTGTGAGCGTTTTCTACCCTCTCTCTCTATCTCTGTACCATGCTTTACGAGCTCGGCTTTTCACAACCTCGTCGGTGCCTGGTGCTTTGCTATTCTTTAGTCGTCGGACAGGTCCCGTTTTTGGGGTCCCCGCGATGCTCGAGGGCATAAGCAGCTTTCCGCCTTATCCACCAACAGCCAGCCTGGCTGGCTGTTAGGTAATTTGATCGTCGAGTAATGAATCAAAACACCTCCGACCCATCGCGAGAGAACCTCTGGCTGGTCAAATTTCCAACCTTATCCAACCGGCAACAGGTGATCTTAGGTATGGAGTTTTATTTTTTTTTGGTGACCTGCTACCGTTTCTGTAACATTGTCTTGTGGGTCCGTATCGCGCTATGCTTTCCTCCGCTTCACGGTAGTCTCCCATCTTCCCACAATTGTTTCATTTTCTTGTCAACTTTAATCTCCGCTTGTCGAACGTTTTTCTGATGCCCGTACGCTGACTTGCGTCCTGCGTCCATTTATCGTTCGCTCCGTCACATTCCTACAGTTAATTTCGTCGAACTAACCGGATGATGTACTCCCAAGACGCGCACCCGAGACATGTCGTTAGGTCAGTGGGTCCTGGCCGCGGTCCTTGCCTACAGTACAAACTCCCTCCACTAGAGGGTAAAAATCAATTTGAGCTGCCTTACGGATGCAAAATTCATCAATCGGCAATCACTACCGTAACCTGTCTCTTGTAGACGGTGAAGGTCACTGACTCTATAGCGTTGCTCTTTGTGGGTGGGGGACCTGGGGATCACCGTTCGTTTTCATCTTCACCTCTGCTATTCAACTCGTGTGCCTGTGTCCTCCTATTGCAACAATGAAAGCTAGCTCCAGAATGAATCTCCACTGAAGAAAAAGTACAGGAAGCAACCGAAGTGAAATACTCAAAGCTCTGGATGCTCTAGTGATTACTGCTGGATGTAGCTGGTGTAGTACTTGGTACATGGATGCGGTTTTTTGTGTGACAATACTAGCATTCCTGCATGATAAGATCAGCAACCCAGCATGAAGGCACCCGGTACTTGTCCGTTTGCTCTCAAAGCGAGGGACACGCGTGAGCACAGATATGTTACTGTGTACGCGAAACGATTAGACAACCCAATTCTTCCAATAGACTGCGATCACCGTGCGCTCCGGCAGCTGTAGGCTTTCGAAACCAGGAACGGAGCAAGCTGTCAGTGGCCAGAGGACGGCCACTGGCTGTGCTCACAGAAGATGGAAGCCACAGACCATAGGCTAACCCAAAAAACGAACTCTTTCAGGGGTAGTGCGTTGCACCTATCGGTTGCTTAGTGACCTTAGCTGAGACTAGTTGGAGTGTAGAGTTTGACGTTTGAGCATTGTTTTAGGGCGACAACTAGTAGCGTGGGGCGCCCCGGAACCGACCGCCGGCTCCGGTTCCGGATAGCTGTGTAAATAGCAACACCCATCCATCTGTCGATTAGTTACAAAACCAACGCATTACCGTACTGTGCCTACAATCTTCTATCGTTGACATATCTAGCAAGCTGTTTCACTATACCGTTTGCACTGTTCAAGTGTCCAAAGTGTGTTTGTTCCATTAGATTCACCTCTTCTACTGCATTAGTGTTGCCGTTTAACTGACTTGTGTACCAAATTAGCGCATGAGTTGCAAAGTTTTTCTCATTTTCCATACAAGTAGTTTGTCAAACTAATTAGCAACTACACACACTCACACACCCTCACACACCGGAGAGACACATCACCTCAAAGCCGTCAAGGCGGTGGACATGCCCCTTCTAATCCGGTCTCTCGCTGCCTGTTGGTCTTCGCCCACTATCTTCCCCAGGGACGCCCTCGCCAAGGAAGAAGCGCAACAACTCCACGCCGACGAAGAAAAACGTCAACGAGAAGAAGCAGATCCTGCAGCAGCTCGTCTCACCTGCCCAGAACGCGGCTACCAAGGTACGTCCTGTCTGAGTGCAATCAGCGCTTCTCTAACTACTGAAACTCCCACCGAAACCACCGTATGCCACTGTGTTGAAAGAACTTACCGAAAATTTGATTTCGATTGTATTGCAACACAGTATTCAGACTATATATTTTAACTCCAGGCATTGGCATTCGAACAACCAAGGGGTAGTATTTTGATTTCAAGTAATGCCTGACAGTATCTGTATCGGATGTTCAGCAGCGCTCAAGAATTCCCTGAAACTCAAAGAATTAGTGCCCTGTGCTCGTCAATTGACAACTAGTCCCCTTGCTGTCTTAACTTTCAGCCTGAGAAAAGCCAACTCCAGTACGGTTCCGTAAATTGCTCGTGGTCATTGTCTGTCAAGTCAAGATGTAGGAGCTCCAGATCGAATACCACAGAGTGTCCCAAAAAGAATCAATAAAACCGTTAGCGTAGGTCGGGATGTAGCGACATCGTGTCGGGGATTACTTTGATTCTGGTCATGGTCACAAATTAGAGAACCAAACAAATGTTTTCTTTTTCGAGTTGTAAACTACTTTCCGGTGTGCGTCTACAACACAGTGGTAGCAGTAGTAGTAGTGGACAATGGCGACGTCCTACGATGAGCCAACTAACCCATGTCCGGTTTCTACGTTCGCTTTTGCAGCAAGTCAGCCTCGGCGAACTGATACAGATGTCGGAGAACCGGCTGAAGGCCGGTAGCTATGCCGACCCAGAGCCGGGCCTGACGGAGACGACCTTCTCGGAGAACTCGCTGTCGGTCGCGTCGATGGTGCGCCAAATCTCGGACCCGAAGCTGGAGAAGAAGGTCACCTTTGCCCGGCTGCTCAGCAAGGTGTCCGCTGAGATGAGCTCCGGCTCGGAGGTCCTGGCGAATGTGAGTAGCGACTGCACGCCCCCCCCACCCCCACCCACATATGTACACCCGTATGCCAAAACTCGGCCGTACCGTTCTGTGTGTGTGTGTGTGTGTATCCCTCTGAGTTCGTTATGTCATCGTTTGGCAACAAAACAACAAGTTGAAAACTCTGCTGTCATGTATGAAATCATCCGCTTACACGTTACAGCTTCTGAACCGTAATGCTGCTTCGTTCTTGTAAACCTCCGCAATCCCCGACATAATATCCTCGTTTTTTTTTTTTTGGTTTTTGTTTTCACATTCCGATTTTTCCATACTCGTCTTTTTGGTTCCATTGACTTCACCGTGTGAGACACGTTAACATGGACTACTCAATTTGACATTTGATGCGTGTGTCGCGTGTGTCGAGGTTGATGATGATGATTGTGGTGGTTCGGACATCCGACCGGTAGGTGTCCGTTCGTCCGTCAGGCTTTCCACAGCGCTCCCTCCGTTGTCGGACGAACTCTCCCTTGCCGGAGAGGCAAGGTCTGTCAGGCCAGCCCGAAGGCCAGACCCTTGTTTGCCCCCTTTGCAGTCAATGCCCACCGGTAACCGGCCAGGAAGCCGGGAAAGCTCACCGAAGCCCGAACCGAACGCCGTCAATTGAAAACTCGTTTATCTCTTCACCTTCACAAGGGGACGAAGCATTCTAGTGCGCTAAGTCTTCCGAACGAGGTACCGCAGCGGGCGAACTCGGTGCCACCGTCACCGTGCACGAACGAGGTGCGTTCGCCGCACAGCACCTCGTCGAACCAGGGCAGCGATTCGCTGTCCAGCTCGGACCTAGTCCTGCACGACTTCGGGCTGCGCCGGGTGCGCCCCAAGGTCTCGAGCGCCGACTCCATACTGGCGATGTTCAAAAACTTTGCCGCGTCCAGCTCGGCGATCGGGGCGCTGCAGTCGTCGATCGTTATCTCGCCGTCGTCCACGCCGCCGACGGCTTCCAGCCCGCAGGACGATGCGCCGGGCGACGACGATTCGTCCACCACCTCGTCCAACCAGACGCCCGTCAGCTACTCGAGCGGTGGCGGCATCGATCTTGGTGGTGGTGGTGGTGGTGGAGCAGCTGGTGCTAGTGGTGGTGGCGGCGGTGGGGGTGATGGCTCTAGCAGTAGTGTAGCAGGAGCCACCTCCGACTCGCCCGTGTTCTACCGCCAAAGCACCATCGAGGTGCCGGTCCTGGATGCACTCAGTGCGCATAAGTCGGCCGGCGTGGCGGGGGGCTCGAGCGGGGTACCGGCCGCCGCCGCTGCCGCCGCCGCGCAGCTGCATCCGCCATCGATACTGCTCGAGATACCGAGCAACGGGATCAACAACAAGTGTCTGTCGCCGATCCGCGAAATGCCCACACCGATACCGTCGCCCGCACTAACGCCCATCATGCCACGCCCGTACCGGATGCGGACGCCCCAGTCGATCCACGACGAGTCCATGTCGGTGACGTTCGACGGCAGCTATGGCGATTACCATGTAAGTACACGTCCAGTCTACTGGTCCAGTCTGCTGGCCCAATCCCCCTGCCCCAGATCACCAAACCCTACTCTTGACAGTGTTCTGGACTCGACATACAAGATCCATAGGTGGTCTGCCCCTGTCCCAGATCATCAGACCCAACTCTTGACAGTGTCCTAGACTCGACATACAAGATCCATAGGTGGTCTGCCTCTGTTCCAGATCACCAGACTCAACTCTTGACAGTGTCCTAGACTCGACATACAAAATCCATAGATGGTCTGCCCCTGTCCCAAATCACCAGACCCAACTCTTGATTGTGTCCTAGACTTGACATACAAGATCCATAGGTGGTCTCCCCCTGTTCCAGATCACCAGACGCAACTCTTGACAGTGTCCCAGACTCGACATACAAAATCCATAGGTGGTCTGCCCTTGTTCCAGATCACCAGACGCAACTCTT
>NC_071287.1:7130491-7131077 GCF_943735745.2 Anopheles bellator | reverse complement strand
CCTTGTTCCAGATCACCAGACGCAACTCTTGACAGTGTCCTAGACTCTACATACAAGATCCATAGGTGGTCTGCCTCTGTCCCAAACCACCAGACTCAACTCTTGACAGTGTCCTAGACTCTACATACAAGATCCATAGGTGGTCTGCCTCTGTTCCAGATCACCAGACGCAACTCTTGACAGTGTCCCAGACTCGACATACAAAATCCATAGGTGGTCTGCCCCTGTCCCAGATCACCAGACTCAACTCTTGACAGTGTCCTAGACTCGACATACAAGATCCATAGATGGTCTGCCCCTGTCCCAAACCACTAGACTCAACTCTTGACAGTGTCCTAGACTCTACATACAAGATCCATAGGTGGTCTGCCTCTGTTCCAGATCACCAGACGCAACTCTTGACAGTGTCCCAGACTCGACATACAAAATCCATAGGTGGTCCGCCCCTGTCCCAGATCACCAGACTCAACTCTTGACAGTGTCCTAGACTCGACATACAAGATCCATAGGTGGTCTGCCTCTGTTCCAGATCACCAGACGCAACTCTTGACAGTGTCCTAGACTCGACATACAAGATCCATAGGTG